>NW_026067892.1:21172465-21369097 GCF_014885135.2 Alexandromys fortis | reverse complement strand
TATATATCATGAACGATGTTGAATTTTGTCAAAAGCTCAGCATCTAAGAAGATGGCCATGTGGTTTCTCTCCTGAAGTTTATTGATGTGGCAGATTACATTTGTTGGTATGTGTATATAGAACTTTCTGTGTATCTCAGAGATGAAGCGGACTTGATCATGATGGATGATTTTGTGGATATGATCTTGAATTCCATTTGCAAGCATTTTATTGAGATTTTTTTCTCTATTCATCAGGGAGATTGACCTTTAACTTTCTTCTTTTTTCTTCTCCTTCCTCCTTCTCTGGCCCTTTTGGTTGGGTCTTTGTCTAGTTTTGGTCTCAGGGTAAAAAGGGCGTTATAAAAAGAATTTTGAAGTGTTCCTTCTTTTTCTATGTTGTGGAATAGTTTGAGGAGTATTGGCATTATCTCTTTTTTTAAGGTCTGATACAATCCTTCACTGAATCCATATAGTTCTGACCTTTTATGAGTTGGGATGTTTTAAATTACTGCTTCTATTTCATTGGTTGCTATGCGTCTATCTAAATTATTTGCTTCTTCTTGATTCGATTTTTGCAGATGATAGACACCTAGAAATTAATCCATTTCTTTTAGATTTTCCAATTTAGTGGAATATAGAATCTAATTTATAGTCTTACTGTTTTCTTTATTTCCTCAGTGTCTGTTGTAACATCTGCTTTTTCACCTCTAATTTTGTAAATTTGTTTTTTTTCTCTCTTCTTGTTTGTTAATTTGGCTAACAGTTTGTCAATTTTGTGACTCTTTTTAAAGAATCAACTCTCTTCAATCCATTGATTCTTTGTATTGTTTTTCTCAGTCTGTTTAACTAACTTCAGCCCTGATTTTGATTATCTCTCCCTATGTACTCTTTGTTGTTATATTCCTTGTTCTTTTCTAGAGCTTTTAGATGCATCATTAAGTCATTAATTTGAAAATTTTTTATGTAGGCAGATAGTCCTATCAACTTTTCTTTTAGGACTGTCTTCTTTTGTCCTATAGATTTTGGTATGCTAATGTTTTCATTTTCATTCAAGATCCTAGGACATTTTAAATTTACTTCTTGATTTCTTCCTTGGTCCAATTATCATTCTTTAGTGTTTTGTTTTTGTTTTTAGCTTCCATAAGTTCCATACTTTCTGTAGCTTTGATTGCTGTTGCTACCCAACTTTATTCCATTGTAGTCAGATGGAATGCAGGCTTCAATTTCAATTTTCTTATATTTGCTGAGGCTTGCTTTTTGTTCTAATATGTGGCTATAAATTCCTTTATTCTGTTTTTAATTATGGTATGTTTTGATTACTCCTTCAACCTTTATAGATAGCTTTGCTGGGTATATTATTCTTGGTGGACATTGTTGGCTTTCTTGGAACACATCTACCCAGGCTCTTCTGGCTTTAAAAGTTCCTGTTGAATAATCAGGTGTTATTCTGATGGGCCTGCCATTATACGTGCCTTCGCCTTTCTCTCTTTTGTCTTTTAGTACATTTTCTTTTTTATGAGTTTTAAATATTTTCCTGATATCATAAGAGTTTCTTTTCTGATCCTCTTAGGAGTTTCATTGACCTCTTGTGTTGTTGGAAGCCAAATTGTTAGGGGTGCCTGCTGGTTTGTTTCCCGGCCACCCAGACTCCCAAAATAATCACACAGAAATCTGTATTAATTGCAATATTGTTTGCCCAATAGTTTAAGCATCTTTCTAACTGGATCTTATATCTTAACCTATTTCTATTAATCTGTGTATCACCACGTGGCTCTGGCTTACCAGCAAGGTGCTTCTGTCTCCTGTGGGTGACTACATGGCTTCTCTCTGACTCTGCCTAATCTCTCCTCCTCTATCTGCTTGGAACGCCTTGTCCTATTCTGCTAAGCCACTGGCAGAAACAGCTTTATTCATTAACCAATTAAAGCAAAACTAGACAGAAGGACTTTCCACACCACTCTTGTACCTGATGGGCATCCCTTTCTCTAGGTTTGGGAAACATTTTGTATATGAGTTTATTGGAAACATTCTGTATGCCTTCCTGTGATGGTATTCTCTTTATACACTCATAATGCAAAGCTACCTGTTTTCATGAATTTCAAAGATCTTTCTTTTTCTGTTCATAATTTCTTTTGAATTTTTTTTTTTACTGACTTTTACTGAATAATCCAATTCTTCTGCCTGTCTCTCATTCCTCATTCTGTTTTCTCCATGATCCATTCTGTTGGTGAAGCTTTCCACTGAAGGTTTTTGTTTTTGTTTTGCTTGCCTTATTTAATTTTTCATTTCCAGAATCATCTCAGTGTGGGTTTTATTCAGCAATTCTGTCTCAATTCACGTGTCTTAGATTGGCTTCCTCATTTCATTCATGTCTTTGTTTTTGTTCTCTTGTAGTAGATTCATGCCTTCTTTGATTTTTTTAAAAAAATACTTATAACTATCTTTTTTATTCTTTGTCTGGTGGTTCTTCTAACTCATTTTCATTAGCAGAAATGGTGTGTGTGTGTGTGTGTGTGTGTGTGTGTGTGTGTTGTTTCTGTTTTATGCTGGGACTTGCACATCTGTGGTTAGTTTGTTGGCTGAGTTTTTCTTTCTTTTGTAATTTTATTTTAAAAATTCAAGTCCCCTTAATTTCTTTCAGTGCACATTTATAATATTCAGAGGAATATTAAGTTCTTGTAGAATTGAGGGGTCCTTTCACTCTGTGAGACTGCATTTAGATTGGATGTTCTGCCTTGAGTCTTCCTCTAGGGTCAGATCGTCCTGCGTCAGGTTAGACCTCCTGCCTGGGTCTGAAGCTTTCACTGTGAGCTGTGGGACGTTCCACATGCCTGTGGTCCTAACCAGCATCAGATCCTCCCCCTGTGTCCTTTGGCTTCCCTGAAGCTGCAACAAAATGTGAAACTTCCCACACACCAGGAAGCCTTACCTGGTTTGGGACTGGTTCGTCCCCTAGGTCTGCCCTCTTTTCAGCCTTTTTGGGAAACATCCAATCCTACATGCATAGATGCTGAACTAATTAATTTACAGTCCCACCAGATGGGTATAAGAATAAAAGTATAATTAAGACTGTCCTCCGTGCCCTCTCTCCGTGTTCACTAGCCTTTTTTTCTAAGGTGGAATGGAATCTCAGTATAGCTTTGATTTGAATTCCCTGGAATAACAGTGTTGAGCATTTTTTCATGTATCTATTGACCATTTATACATACTCATTTGAAAAAATCTTTGTTTTTAAATTCTTTTCATATTCAGGCTATTAATTTTGTTTCAGATAAATAGCTGGCAAAGAACTTTTTCCCGGGTGGGAAATTGTATATATTGTGTTTATAACCAAATCCAGGGCTATTGAATTTCAAAGTAGAGATTCCAAAAATACTAGACACTTATTCCAATTGGAATCAGTTCATTAATGTACTTAAAACACTTTCTGCTTACAATAAAGATTGAAGATCAAAAGAAAATGCTTCAAAACACTTAAAATGTTAATTGAATTTGAAAGGTGTAATTATTAACAAAGTCACTAACAATACATAAATAAACCCATTTGAGTACTGCCCAGACCAATACCTGATTTCATAGAGACTTAGGGGGTTGGTTAAAGCCATTGGCAGAGAGTCTGAGACCTGTCAGAGTGCCCAACACACACACACACATGCACGCACACACACATGCACGCACACACACACTCTCTCTCCCCACATCCTCCCTTTCCCTCCCTCTCTCTCACTCTCTGTCAAATTTAAGAAAAACTGCAACCTTTAATATTCTAGGGAGTTCAAATTATTTAATATGTTAGAAACTATCACTTTAGGAAGGTCAAAGATACTATTGACAGTAGCCCACAAGAAAGTTCTTCCCTCTCCGTGCACTGACCCCATGATAGACAGGAGGCCTCGTTTTCTGGACTGGATAAAGAGACACTTGGTTTTACTTTAAAATCTACGTACAAAGTCCAATTAAATTGTGGGAAAGGGATTCCTCATGGGCAAAGCAGAAGTAAGCTGGATTGAGTCACCAGCACACAGGATACAATCTGAAGCAGTTGCCACCGCGAAGAAACACGCTGGCATGGCGGTGCTGCCACAGGCCACGGGCTGACTGTGGGCCCTGTCCAATCTGCTGCCAAGTGAGCCAGCCAACATGTGAGGGAGCGGTGCCAACCCTGGCACCATTCCACTGTGTTGTTTCGGGAGCCCTTTCTCTGGAGTGATAGAGTCTCTAGTAACTTATTTTATGAAGCGCACCTTGAGTCTATAAAGTGACCATGGTGTCCTTTTGTGGCCATGACCATTATTACTAAGTTGACAAAGAATTTTATAAATGAACACCTTGAGTTTCAGGGATTCCTAGAAGTCGGTGCTAAGGGGGATAGTTCAGCGTGTAAAGTGTGCAAATGTGAGGCCCTAGTTGGAAGCTGCAGAGACCTAGTAAAAGCCATGCATGGTGGCGTGTATCTTGGGCCAGTGCTCATACGGTGAGCGGTAGGCAGAAGCCAGAGAATCTCTAGAGGTTCCCAGGCCAGTTAGCTTAGCCCATGCAAGGACAAAGCAGAGAGACCTAATCTCAAACAAGGTGGAAGGTAAGGACTGACCCCTGAAGTTGCCCTCTGACCTTTACATGTGCACAGTGATGTGAACATACTCACATGCATGTGCGTGTGTGTGTACGTGCGTGCACGCGTGCACACACACACACACACACACACACTCCTGGAAATCAACATGGACGTTAAACTTACAGGGACTTCCTTACTCTAACCCTACCTGTCAACGTCTGGAAGAATAAATCTGTCTCAATTCTTGGCCAAAAGCTTGTCTGAGACCCGTGTACCCAGGCCATCATCCTCTATGGGCAGCAAAGTACAGAGTCAGTGGTATAGGAAACTCAAAGCATTGGGGATTGGGTTTATTTGGAATCAAGCTTTTTTTTTTTTAAACAGTAGTAACTAGCTCTACATAGGTCCCAAATGTTAATTCACGGCTTCCATCCTTCATACATACCTCCTACAGTAGTCTCCCTCATCCACGGTTCCACTTTCTGTGACCTTCAGTTACCCTCAGTCAGCCTTGGTCCAAAAAAAAATATTAATGGGAAATTCCAGAAATAAAAAATTAAAAAGTTGCACGGTGTCCCAAATGGCATGATGAAACCTCACCGTTCTTCTCTGTCTTCCCCGAGACATGGCATACCCCTTGACCCAGCATAGCCTCTTTACCGCCCATGTCTGTCATCTGTCACTGCCCCCCCCCCCAGAGCCCAAGGCTAGAGCCCCACATCTATGCAGTTCCTCTCATGTTCTCTCTAGGGGGAAGTAATTTAACACAGTAACTGGAAACTCTCCCCTAGTATTTACTTTGCGGACATTAGTCTCCGTCACTGGTGGGTGTGCACTGAGTCTCACACTTGAAATCCCCATGAGAGAGATGCTAATGGCATCCATTATGCAGATGGACAAATGAGTCTCCGTGCCATGGGGACATAGAAAGGCCAGACCTGAGCCCCAGTCTGTGTCAGTATCAAGCACTTAAGCACAACCCAGGGTCACCTGCAAAACCCCTCCAGGGCTAGGGAACATTTGTTAACCCCTTATAGCCAGGTTCTTAGAGAAAAATGTTTTACATAGGTATTTCCAAAAAAAAAAAAAAAAAAAAAACCAAACCTTTGCCACTCGATTTGTGAAAGGCTTGAGAGGTTTACCTATGTAGACCAGGCTGACCTCAAGCTTAAGATCCCCCTACCTCAGTCTCAAAAGTGCTGAAATTACAAATGCACCCTACCCCTCCTGCCTTCCCTTCCCATTTTTATTTGTTTCTGTAGCATCCAGACAACGATGTGGAAAACTGTAGTTAAAGATGAAGTGGCGGCTGATGTAAGTTATAAGAAGGTTGTAGAAGGAATTACTATCCAGACCTCAGCCCCTCCTGAGGAAAGACCTATTGGGTATATGCCTTGCTTGCTAAGAGCATTGATGTGTGGCTCCCCAGAATCATATCTGTCCAGGAGGAAGGCTATGCCCCAGGAGCTAGCACTGTGCTGTGGGAAGGGACCAGCTGGCTTGGAGCTTGATTGAGGCTGTAGACTGTGCTCTCTGAGTTGTAGGTGGTAAGCCTTGGTTTTCTAGAGGGGACCCTAGGAATGCAGAGCTGCCAGACTGAACCTCTTTGCGGCTCTCCACAGTGACCGTGGCCTTGCTCACTTGTTTCTCTGTCCGGATCCAGGAATGGTTCAGGCCCTAGTCACTGGGCCATTGCCATCTCCCAAGAATGTGGGGGGTAAGCAACGCCTCTCCAAACTGGACAATGTAACCAAAATCAGCTTCCTTCTGGCCTAATAGACACAAGACGCTGCCTTCCTTTTCCTGCCAAATGTAAGCTGTTTTCTCCACACCTTGAGGCTCCTCTCATTCTTTGGGGGAAAGCAATGCAGTGGTGGGGAAGACTTAAAATCCTGCTTCCACTTATGAGCCATGAGAACCTTATCATTCCGCCAAGGGTTTTCTCACTGCTAAGAAGGCGATCATAAATTGCTGCTTCCCAGAACCTCTATAAGCAATAGTCAGGCTACCTGGAGGGTTGTCAGTTCAGCTACACATAACAATCACGTTATTTTGAGGAGGTTGCCTATCTGCAGTTCACAAGCATCTCAGGTCAGATGGCTTGTTTCTAGTATTGTTTGGTGGACTGTGGGAAGTCCTCGTATTTTACTGTGCCTGCTTACTGTCTACAAAAGGCTAGTAATACAAGAGCAACCTCAGGGGCTTGCTGTCAGGATCCCACGGGCCAAGAAGTTGAAAGTAGGAAGAACTTTCCTACGTTCACAGTTCACACAGGTGCTTGGGGTGATGAAAACAGCTCTTGGAATCAAGGACCACTTGAGTCCCAGCAAGTGCCCTCAAGGCCCAAACAGCATGAGAGGAATTCGCACCCTAAGTGGGCATATTAGACCCCTCCTGGTTTTGCTCTGGTCCCATACATTTATAGAGCAACCACTGGGATATGGTCCCTCCTTTAGTCACCTGCGTTTACTTCAGTGAATGGTTGTGTCACTGTGGATTGATTTACATACCTAGGAATGTCTGCCCCCTCCAGCCCCGGATCCAGCTTCCCAGGGCATCTGTTTACCTCTGCATGCATTTTTATTGCAACTTCTTTATCAAAAGACAAACACTCATTGCACATCAATTTTATTCTCTTGACGGGAGTAGGAAATGTGAAAGGGCAGATGGTTGTTTCCAGTGTTTGGAAAAGTGAAGTCTCTGAAAACTAAAAGCCCTCTCTGGAAAGGTTCACCGCAAGGCTGCGAGCCTCTCACAATGCTGCCGTGTCGCCCGAAGGCACAGCCTTGATGGTTTGAACACACTGTGTGCCCCTGGAGGCCTGACCTGCTCCAACCAGCACAGACTAGGCAATAAAAGGTGGTGCGCTGGTTATCTTTTGTCAAAGTGACACAGAGAGGGTCATCTGGGAGGAAGGGACTCACTGAGAAAATCACTATGGGATAGACCTGTAGACCTGTAGACCTGTAGACCTGTAGACCTGTAGGCAAGGCTGTGAGGTTTTTTTTTTTTTTTTTTTTTCTTTTTTGATTAGTGGTTAATATGGGATGTACCAGGTTTTTCCTTTTTGGCCACCAACCAGCTCCCAAATGATGACATGGAGACTTACTAGTTTTGCATGCTCGGCTTGTTTCTGGCTAGCTCTTTTAACTTAACCTATTTCTCCTTATCTACCTTTTGCCTCCAGGCTGTTTACCTTTCTTCCTTCTGTGTATCTTGCCTTCACTGCTTCTCTTGTCTGGCTGGCAGCTGTCTGACTGACCCAGGGACGTGTTCCTCTCTTTCTTGTTTTCTTCTTCTCTCTCCCGAGCCTAGATTTCTCCTCCTATTTCTTCTCTCTGCCCAGCTGCCCCACCTATCCCTCGCCTACCTAGCTATTGGCCCTTCAACTTTTTATTAGACCAATCAGGTGCCCTTAGGCAGGCAAGATGAAACAGATGCAACACCTCTTTATTAATTAAATACACATCCTCCCATCATTAAACAAATGCAACACATCTTTACATAGTTAAAGTAATATTTTGCAGCATAAGCAAATGTAACATACCTTTACATTGTTAAATATTCCACAGCAGGGGGAGGTCTCAGGCTACTGTGGGCCATGTCCTCCCTGCCGGTTCTATAAGAAAGCAGACTGAGAAAATCTGAGGAACAAACCAGGAAGCAGCATCTCTCCATGGCCTCTGCTTCAGTTCCTGCCTCCAGGATCCCACCTTGAGTTCCTGCCCTGTCTTTCCTTCATGGTGGACTGTGATTGGGGTACATAAACTAAATAAACCCTTTCCTCTCCAAGTTGCCTTTGGGTCATGGTTTGTATCACAGCAGTGGAAACAAACTGGGACCACTGGGCATGAGGTATGGGAGACTTTGTCACCTGTGTGGCCACTGATGCGGTTCCTCTGCGTAGATAATTTGAACAAACGTCTGGAGCTGGGTTCCATTAAAGCTTCCTTGCAAAGGACTTTGTGAAAGGTCCCTAACACTTCCCAATGGCTTCAGAATGACGTGCATGGCGCTTTTATAGTATGCGGGAATGTACATGTGCATGCACACACGTGTACACATGAGCATTCCAACTGAGTGCACCCCTTTCCATGCAGTGAGACATGGGTTCAGGAGCTTGAATATGTCATTATGAACTCGAAACAAATTCTTACCAGTGACCCGGATTCAGGACCACCAGCCCCAGGGTTAACACGGTTCTAGGCAGTTCTGAGTATCTCACTCTTTCATGTTCAATCAGAATTAATTTTTCTCTTTGTGAACTCCATGTGGTAGATGTAATTTAAAAAATAAAAGCGGCAGGCGAGAGAAATGCACCGTGCGACAGAGCTCTCGTGGAGGGGGTCTTTATTAGGGGAAAGGGAATGAAAGAAAGATAGAAGGGGAGAGGGGAGACTGGCCTCTGGAGAGAGGAGCAGAAGAAGAGAGGAGAGCGGGTGGGGGGGTGGTGGTGACAGAGTCAAAGATATGCCATGTAGTAGCCAAACATGCTGGTACCGTTAAGCCACGGCCTAGTGGCAATATACAGATTGATAGAAATGGGTTAATTTAAGATGTAAGAGCTCGCTAGGAATACGCTAGTCATTGGCTAAGCAGTGTTGTAATTAATGTAGTTTCTGTGTTCTTATTCGGGTCTGAGCAGTCTCCGCCTACAGAAAGAGATGAATAAATACACACACTGGAGTTCCCTTGCCTGCCCTGGCCACCCAAGGGCAGTAAGAGCACCAATGAGACGCGAATGAAAGGAACAAAAATCCAGGACTCGGCGGGTAAAATGTAATGAGAGAAATGGAAATTTGATATCGAAGTCAAACTGGGACCAGCCTGTATTCAGTTCACCACAGGTGAGCTTTATAAACTAGAGGCTGGGGTGTTATATAAAATAGGATCATGAACAAACGGGTCAGGCCTCTCTTAAATTGGAGAAGGCTTCTGATGAAGCGCATGGGAGCACATGGATGGTCGTGTTCAATGAGAAATGGGGAGAAGTACGTTGGCTTGGGAAAAAAAGTGTGCTATAAAGGAAGATAAGGAGGAAGAGGAAGGGGAGACATGAGCTCCCGTCCCTGACTCTGTCCGGATACAGGCTAAACTGCGTGTGAGAAGACTAGGGAATCGGAAGCTCGAGGAAGTTAAACTGCATTGCTTTATCTCAGGTTCTGGGCTCTACTGTGTTCTCTCGCGTCCAGCTCTCTCTTGTTTTAGGCTAATGTTCTTGTGGGAAAAGATGGCTCACACCTTGCCGTATTTACTATCTAGCCCATACAAAGGTAGTTCTAATTAGTGTCCCTTTAAAACCTGGTACGAAATCTGTGTCAGTTCGTATGGTATGTACCCGAGCAGCAGGAGATTCGCCGTATCTGTGGAGCCTGCAGATTTTGACTGGAAAGTGAGAACTCTGCCTGAGTGAGCTCCATTGTCTGATGAGTCTTGGGCTCTTCTCACAGATGAGAAGAAAGACATGGACATTGGGGGTCATTAGCTGTCATTTTCACAGGGCCTGTAATGCTTGAATGTTTGGAATTCTGGCCTCTTCTCTGGAGTCAGCTCTCTATTCCTGAAACATGGAACAGCTCTGCCACATGTGGGCAAGTCTGGATTGGTGGTAAGGGGATACCATGCCCACCACCAGCTTCATTTCTTTGCTCAGACTCGGCTTTTGGCTTGAATGCCCTGCTCCTCATTGAGCAATCACTGGGGTTTCTCCTGTTCATCCATATCCAGCCACTGTTCCCCAAGAGGTCTTGGCTACTTAGGTCCTGAGCTTCACAACGTAGAGGTAATAATGGGCAGGAGAGTTTCTCTGAGCCCAGGTTGTAATCCTGAGGAGTCGGCTTTCTAGTCCACAGATTTTTCTAGTCTACATAATAACTGTAGAGAGATTTTCTACACAATGGATGATACTTACCTAGGAATAACGGAGCTCTGTGATGGGAATATGTGCTGTAGAAAATTATAGGCATACAACAAGGGAACTGAGGCCATGAGAAGTTTTCAAAAACAAAATGAGAACCATGCAAGATGGTATTTATAAAAATTCTTGTCCTTTTAAAAAATAGTTTTTATTTTTTTTTTCTGTGTCTGCAAACCATGTGTGGGCCTCGTTGATGAAGGACACTTAGAAGAAATCCCACACTAGCTCAGAATTGAGTATAATAGAGGGTTATTTATTTAGGGGTAGACTCACAGATCTCAATTTTCTGCTGGAATGGGGAACAGCAACCCAGTTTCACAGCCCAAAAAGAGGGTAGATGCTCGCTTTACATCGGCATATGTAGTATGAGGCCACACCCAAGTGGGCAGGTAACTTAAAGGCTACTGGCAGTAGTAGGAATTCCTATATATAGTAGTACCTCGTACCTGTGAAGACCAGAAGAGGAAGTCAGGTTCCTTGGAACTAGAGTTACAGACAGTTGTGAGCTGCAGTATGGCTGCTGAAAATCAAACCCAAGTCCTCTGGAAGAGCGGCCAGTGCTCTTAACTAATGAGACATCTCTCCAATTCCCTTTGGCTATTTTTCAATCTTTGCTTTTTACACTATTTCATCCAAATGTCCAAAAAAGAGGGCGATCCTTATTTTTTTAATAATAATTTTAATTTTTTGAAATTCTAATTACATCATTTTTTCTCTTCCCTTTCCTCCAAACAACCCTTCCCATGCATCCTCCTTCCTGTCTCTCAAATTCATGCTGTTTTCTTCAATTATTATCACACACACATACACCACACACTCCTAAATATATAGATATAACATGCTAAGTCCATATAATGTTACCTATATGTCTATAATATCAGGGCCTTCCTCCTGGTATTAGATAGCTGGTTAGTGTTCTCTTCCCTAGGGAAGACGGTTTCTCCTGCTTTCACAATCCCCAGTTATCTGCAGTTCATGTCTAGGGTTGAGGACCCAGGAGTTACCCTGTCTGTTGGTGTCATCCTTGCTCAGGTCTTGTTCAGGCAATTGTATTGTTGAGGTTTCATGTGTGTAACTCCCGTGTTATTTCTAGATTACGCAATTTCACCAAAGACTCACTTTCCTCTGGCTCTTAGAAATTTTCTGCCTCCTCTTCTGTGATGTTCCCTGAGTATTGGGTGTCGGAGCAATGTTGTAGATCTATCTATTGGAGCTGGGTACTATACAATCACTTATCTCTAAATTGTTCTTGGTTATGGTTTCCTATAATGGTCTACATCTGTTGCCAAGAGAAGTTCCTTTTATAAAGGGTAAAAACTATATTTATGTGGTGCTGTGAGATAATGCTCTTGTACACTGTAAAGATTTATCACTCATATTAGTTTAATAAAATGCTGATTGGTAGTAGCCAGGCAGGAAGTATAGGCAGGACGACCAGACTAGGGGAATTCTGGGAAGAGAAAAGACAGAGAGTCACCCACAAGCAACATGAGAATGCTGCATTGAGAAAAGGTACTAAGCCACATGGGTAAACATAGACAAGAATTATGGGTTAATTTAAGTTGTAAGAGCTAGTTAGTAATAAGCCTGAGCTAATAGGTCAAACAGTTTATAATTAATATAAGCCTCTGTGTGTTTATTTGGAACTGAATGACTGCAGGCCTGGGTGGGACAGAAACTTCCATTTACAATATGTGCATAAGGATAAATATTTAGAATGTAGTTAAGAATCATGCTTGTTTGGGAAGTCTCTTGGACAACCCTGAATGACTCAAAATGGGACTTCTCATGATTAGTGTTTGGCTATTTGTTAGCTAATCTCTGCCTCTTGAGGGGAATATTGTCATTCCATACGGGACTTTTTAAATTTTTTTATTTATGTGCATTGGTGTTTTGTCTGCATGTATATCTGTATGAGGGTATCTGGTGGCCTGGAACTGGAGTTACAGACAGTTGTGAGCTGCCATGTGGGTGCTGGGAATTGAACCCATGTCTTCTGAAAGAACAGCCAGTGCTCTTAACCACTGAGTCATCTCTCCAGCCCATCCCTCAAGATGGGAATTTTTAATTTTAGGTGCATAGAAAATATTGTGGTGGCTTGTGACTTTTTCAGACATCCTTATTATTTTTCACTCCTTCAACCTTCTTTATTTATCTTCCTCTCCCCTCCTAATTAATGAACTCAGTTTTTCCATTCCCCCTGAAATCACTTGGTCCCTCTCTATTACCCCCTCCTGTTCTTCTTTGACTTGCCTAGTTCTGTAGTTATTCCAGGTTATATATTTACATGTGTGTTGTGTGGGCAAGAGTGACCAGAGGCAGGCTGATGTACTGGATGTGAGGTCTGGGCTATACCTGGGGTTTGAGGAAGGGTACATGAAGGGGAGGACCAGGCAAACTCACCTTGTTAACCCTGGGTAAGGATTGACCCTTGATTTAAAAAAATTGATAAATTGATAACAAGAGTACCACTGGCCCAAGGTTGAATATATTACACTTTCATTGGTCTGAGTTTCAAGCAGAAGCATGTATGTGTCTGTCTGTCTGTCTCTCCCTCTCTCTCTCTCTCTCTCTCTCTCTCTCTCTCTCTCTCTCTCTCTCTCTCTCTCTCTCTCTCTCTCTCTGTGTGTGTGTGTGTGTGTGTGTGTAAAGTTGCAATACTTGTGGTCCTGGCAGTCTTTGTTTTGGGGTAACAGGCATGAATATGTAAGATCCCCTTGTTAGTAACCTTTTGGTTTGCTTCATTTATTTATGTACTTACTTATATCTAGGGTTTGGCAAAAGTGATTCTGTTTTGATTCTGGTAACTTTCACATAGTTATTCCACCAGTTAATGTCTTGATCCTGTGACCTTTACCAGGCCAGGGACGAAGGACAAAGACTGTCTATAACGTTGGGACCCATAGCCATTGCTAACAGGGTGTTAGAACCCCAAGTAGCAAGCACCGAGTGAAAGACCCTGAATGCAGAGAGTCTAAAGATGGAGGAGGTCTTGATTCACGTACTTCACTCTGGCTTTCTGGGGCTCTTGTGGTGCAGGAGCCATCTATGAGTGCTCATCCACTTTGCTTCAGGACATGGTGACCCTGTGGCCCAGGGATGCATGAGGGACCCTGCAGAGTTGGAGGTCTAATGGAATCTCATTTGTCAAAGCAAACTGCTGAATTTGATGCCTTAGAAGCTGGAGAGCGCAGCTATGCATGTGTAAGAACCCAGTCTCCGTGGGGTAGGACATTAAGCCCAGAGGAAGATCTGCGTGTCTCATCTGAGTAATGAGCCATGAAATTGACATTATAAGTTTTAATTATTATTAATGCCTTGCAGGGTAGCTGGTGTTAATTATTCTGTAGGCTTCCCAGATATATTTCTTCCCCTTTCCTTTTATTTCTTTTTCTTTAATGCCTTAATGGTGGCTTCCTGGTAGTGTTTGAACTCAATTCCTCCTAAGGGGAATACCCTCCCTGTGAGAGACGTTGTCTCTGGAAAGGAGGCAAATGGCTGTGGCTGGAACACAGGCAGCGGGAACCTGGGAGTTGGATGGGTTACCACAGTGAGATTTGCAGGAGTCTCCTTCCTGCTCCCCCTTCCCTCCCCAGTAATACTCACTTTCCTCTAGGACCAGCCATGAACTAATTAGTTAACCTTACAATGGGCTTTAAAGATCAAAGACTGTAGGAGGTACCTTGAGTCACATTTCTGAGCATCTTTTAACAGGGAGTGCTGGTTTCTGGCTCTTCTGCTCCTGCCAAACTTTCTGTCAACATCATTCTGACTCTGTGTTTCTGTCTCTGTCTGTCTCTCTGTCTGTCTGTCTCTCTCTCTCTCTCTCTCTGTTTCTTCTATAGATTGTGTTCTATTAGATCCTCATAACAGTCAGGGGTACAGGAGTGAGCGCTGACCTTCCCTGCCCCCTGCCTTCCCCTACTCCTTTTTCCTTACCTATCAGTGGCAGCAGAGACACAGGCCTGACTCAGGATCACCCTGAGTTCCTTTGAACTAACAGCACAAAGATGGTGACTGTTGTCTCTCGGGCTTCTCTTGGGTCCTGGTTGTTCGGGTGGATATAGCACAGCTCTGTTAATGCGGCAGACAGGAAGCTTTCAGGCATAGGAGCCCAGTGCCAGTGCTGTGGATCTGGGAGGGGAAAGAGGTGGTGTGGAGCCGTGTCGGCAGAGCCCAGAGATTTCACAGGTTGTGCATCCCCTTTGGGAGTTGTCATGTGTAGTCAGAGGTTGTTCATTTGTTCATTCCTGGCCACTCTGACTCTAAATAATCACATAGAAACTATATTATATGTAATACTGTTTGGCCAATAACTTTAGTGTATTTCTGGCTAACTTATATCTCTTAAATGAACCCATTTCTATTAATCTGTGTATCGCCACATGGCTATTTGTGGCTTACCCGCAAGATTCCAGCGCATCTGTCTCTGGCAGAGGCTACAAGGCTTCTCCCTGACTCCACCTACTCTCTCTATATATCCCTTTCAGCCTGGCTTTACTCTGTTAAGCCATTGGCCGAAAGTAGCTTCTTTTTTAACCAATGGCAATAAGTCATCTTCACAGCATACATCACCTCCCACATCATTCATGTTACCCCTGATGGCTAGGAAAGTATGCATTTGCTCCTGTGCCATGGAATTTGGATCCCTTGGCACAGTAAAAAGCCACTGGAATTTGCAGGGTAGACTCCGATTTACACCTGTGCAACCAGCATAGTAGAGTGTATCGAGAAAAGAGGAGAGGTAGGTGGGGGGAAGATCCAAGAGTCTAGCAGCAGATTCGTGAGCTTTAAGGAAGAAGACCGTGTTCGGGGAAGGATGGGCACGGTTAGATGGCGTTTGCATGGTAAGGATGAGGACTGTAGGAAGTAGAAGTAGAGCTAAAGGGACAGAGAGAGCTTTGTGGGACGTCTAGAATATGCATTCTGAACAAGTAGCTACACTGATAGGAAATCTTCTGGTCCTCATGGGCGTGGAAGTATGCTTTGGCCTGTTAGGGAAGTACAGGTAGATTTGAGAGTTTGAGACACTGAGGCAAGTAGAATTTGGCCTGTAACAGTGGTGATGAGTAGCCTGTGGCCCACATATGTGTGGGACTGTCAGCCATGTAGAGAATTAATAAAAACCAGAGTCCTCTGAGGCTCAGGGTGGATGGATGCCTTTCAGGACCAGGAAGTAGGTAACTTGGGGGCCCCTGGCCTGGGTAGGATTCTGCAGTCCAGTCAGACTGACGCCTAGGAGTTTCCCTGACCCTGTATCCCCACCCTCCCAGCTAAACTGGGATCCAGGGTCATGGTTGCCAATAGTGAAGGTGGGACTTGAAATGGTCCCTGTGTTGGCCTGTCTAGAAAAAGCCAAGTCCTTTCTGAGCAGAGGCAGCTAGGGGAGGACTCCATGTTCACTGGAGTGAGATCTTTGAAGGAGACAGCAGTGATGCAGGTTTAGCATGGTCCATACTACTCACGCTGTGGTCAGTGGTAGCAGATGCTTCCAAACAGTCACCAAAGCCATGCATGTCTCTAAGATTACTGCTTCAAGCACACACACACATCTTCAAGAGATGTGTCTAGCAAAGGGAGTGCACACGATGCCAGTCTATGTCAAGGGATGATCCTTTGGGTCCCTAGTAGAGGTGCTTTGTGAGCAGAATGTGTATTTTCTTACTGCCACTTGAAACCCATTTTCTGAGTAAAATTCCAAGTGTGGCCGTATAGTCAATAGTGAAATTATTTCTGCCATGGCATTCCCGTCATTATTTGACTTTTAATGTGGCAGCAAGCTGAGTTGGAGAGGGAGAGACATCATCACTTTGTAAACTAGCTAGCAGGGTGGAGATGGGTTTCCCAACCTATTGGCATCCCGAGCTTGGTAAATTCGTGGTTATCGGGGAATGTGCTATGAATTGGGGGGTACTTGGCAGCATCCCCGGCTCTGCTCCTTAGATGCCACTCCTCAGTGTGACAACCAAAAATCTTGAGACAAATTGTTCCTCATGGAAAAGCCATGGGCCAGGGACCGGCTGGCCATTATATGGCCCTGGGGTTTTTCTGATGGCCCACAGCCAGCTACCTCTTTAGGCTCTCCTAAGCAAAGTATTGGCTTGCAAATTGCCTTTCGCCTGTGCTCGCTCAAGTCTGGGCCTGGTACAGTCTATTGTACTTAGACCGCAGAGCCATCCAGAATGAGTTCAGTAATGAAAAGTTCTCTGGTGTTACTGTTTAATTGGCTAGTGGGGGTTGTTTGTCAATCTGCCAGCAGGTTTCTCTTAAATGCTGTCATCAGACATCTCCAAGACATAAATGTAGAGTGATTGATTTGCAATGTGCTATTAAACCCTCTACAAAGACTTTTTGATGTCCTGCGGCTTTGAGCTTTGCACAGCTATTGATTGATTCGAATACTACAGAACCCTTGGCTCGGGCAGCCCTTGTGAGAAAAATGCCGCTTCTCGTAGGGAATTGCTGGACATTGACTCGGGGACAATGACAAGGCTTTCCTCGGGCACAAAATGGATCACTGAACAAGAGTGGACCACCAGGAAAGAAAAGCAAGAGACACTTAGGTAGCTGGCCAGAATCGACCAATGAGGGCCAGTTAGGAAAGTATAAGGAGCCGGATAGTAAAACCTGATCGATTTAGGACTGAGAAAATCCTGGCTGCCATGAGAGGGGAGGCAAAGATTTTGTTTGGGCTGTAACTGTGGCTGCTGTCTGAGACCACAGTAGCGAATGATATTCAAATAAGTTCACAGACATTGACAGGATGACAGAACACTTCCTGGCTGCCCAAGACCAGGCTGAGATATTCTTGGAGAGGTCCTGTCCTCTGGACCAGATTGTTGTGTGAAGTGAAAGCTTGCGTGGCATGGGGAGTGGGGAGGTGTGTGACTCGGGACTAAGGGTGGAGTGGCCTCTGCATTCCTCCACCAGGAATCTTTCATCTGGGCTGGGTGAGTATGTGCCACGGGTCCGTGGAGAGGCAGGCACACACAGTGGGTGAGATATTGGCTGCCCAGCTTGCTCTGAACCAGTTGTCTCCTTTTGTGCCTATATCCTTATCTTTGACAGATAATAATTCATTACTTCCTTTAGAGCCTTTTCCATGCAGTGCAGTGCAGTGCAGTGGTCTCTATAGAACGTTGGACTGTACTTGGTCCTCATGTTTAGGATTGAGAACTTTGCTATTATATGGACTATCTTGCTTTTCTGAGGTCAGAGAACTTATGTGTTCCCATGTTAGACTGTTCCTTTAGGATGGTTTCTGGTCTGTGAATGTTGTTTACACATAAGACACACAATGACCATTGAACCCATACTTCCAAGGTCAAATTTCTCAGGTGTTAGGGAGAGCCATTCCGAGTAACCACCTGCTGTTTTCTGTTTCAGAATCTATCCCAGCTTCCCTATGGCAAGGCCCTCTACAGCTATGAGGGGAAAGAACCTGGTGACCTCAAGTTCAACAAAGGGGACATCATCATCCTGCGGCGTAAGGTGGATGAGAACTGGTACCACGGGGAGCTGCAGGGGACTCATGGCTTCCTCCCAGCCAGCTACATCCAGTGTGTCAGGCCCTTGCCACAGGCTCTGCCCCAAGGCAAAGCCCTGTATGATTTTGAGATGAAGGACAGAGACCAAGACAAAGACTGTCTGACCTTTACTAAGGTAAGGTGAACCCCATGGTTGGCCTATGTCTACCAATATCTTTTGAACCAAGAGTCGGCGTTTAGGTTTAGAGCCTGACTTCTCTGCTAGGCCTTGAGCAAATGACCACCCTCCCTCCCTGTGCCTCTGTAGGGGTGTGCTTCATGGACTTGATTGTTTTGTTGTTGATTTTGTTTGTGTGAATGAGAACTCCTAAGAAGCCGTGTCTGCAGAGTGTGGAGAGACTGGATTGTTGCAGGTCCAGAGACAATTACCTTTTCTTAGGCTGGCATTATCCCTGCCCCCAACAGTCATTCTTTGACTGCTCGGTGTCAGATCTAGCCTCCTGTGACTGACAGATGGACACCTTTTTGAATCTATTAACTTAGCAGCCCAAAGACTAAGAACGTCACCAGATAGCATCTTAGGCCTACAGACAAGCCACCCTCCCCCATCTTGGTGTAACCACCTCCATGATGCACCCGCCACTGGTATTCTAAACTTGCCTTGATTATGACTTTCTTTGTTCTGTAAAGCTATATAACTTCATGAAATGACTTTTGTAGCACACATTCTAATTGTTCTTAATAAAAACAAACCAGAGTCAGATCTTTAGGGGGTGAAAGCTGAGAGATCAGAGAAGCAGAGTAGTCAGTCACTAGAGAGACCTTTGACCTCTACTGATGCTCCCACCAAACAGGTGATGCTGTCCTCAGACTGCCTCCTCAGACTGCGTCCTCTGACTGACTGCTTCACACTGCATCTCCAGGCTGCTTGCTCAGACTGCAGCTATCTCCACCAAACCTCAGGCTGCGCTGAGCTCTTACCTCCTCCTGCCTTATCTTCCTCTCTCCACCCAGTCATATCCCTCCTATCTCCACCTCCCTAGTACTGGCATTAAAGGCATAGACTCCCAAGTACTGGAATTAAAGGTATGAGTCACCACCACCTGGCCTCTAGCGTCTTAGCTCTACACTCTGATCTTCAGGCAAGATTTATTTGTTAAAATATCACTACAGACTTCCATGATAGAACATGGCTTGGGGGTTTCTCAGGTTCTAGTCATTCAGAATGACTGCAGAATAAACCATATCTCATTCTCTTCAAGGCAAGAGCTGTGTTGTTTGCATTGACATTTGTTTTTTGTTGATTTTCAGTGTCACGAGATGACACAGCCCAGTAATGCATAATTCTGGCCAGTACTGGTGCTGACTCTTGAGATAGGCGGGCTGTTAGCCTCAGTAGCAGTAGCAGTCATCATTTTAAGGTTTTAAATATTTAATATATAAAAAGGAATTGAGTTTTAAGTATTGACATATATATATATGCATGCAAGGGAGTTGTGTTTTCCCAGGACTCAAGGGATCATTGTAGAACTATTGCAGACCCTCAGTTCATCCAATAAGTTTGTCCTATCTGGACTCAAAGCCAATATCACATCTCTCCTGTAGGGCAACAGCTGAATCAACTAGGCATGGAGAATCTTTTATTATTATTACTATAAACAATAATTTTATGAGTATAATGTATTGCATTCATGTATGTCTGTGCACCATGTACCTGCATGATGCCCACAGAGGCCAGAAGAGGGGCCCATGGATTTGGAGTGAGTTGCAGATAGTTATGAGCTGCCATGTTGTTGTTGGGAATCGAACCCAGGGCCTTTGGAAGAGCAGCCAGTGCTGTTCACCACTGAGCTGTCTCTCCAGCCTGGCATGGAGAATCTTTTGAAGCACCTAGCCTGAGGACCTGGCCACTAAGCAAACATTCACTGTGGAGCCAGTGAAGCGCTGAGTCAGGTTTGTGGTCTTTCTGGAGTTCCTGTGATTATTCATTGGTACCAGGTAGCAGACCAACTCTTGCTCTTGTTCTTGTTGTTACCTTTGGAGATTGCCAGGGAAGCAGGTGGAGCCTTGTGTCATTTCCTCTGGGGTCCTCTCTCCTAGCTCCTTCCTCCTTCCTTTCCTTCTCCAACCTTCTCCCTCCAAGGCTGTAAACAACAGAACTGGAATTCTCAGTATCTGGCTTGAAGAAACAGCGCCTGGAGATTGCCACTCTTCTCCACGCCCACCCACTCCCTCTTCATCTGCTGGTACAGAGCTTGGCTGTGGCGCTGCGGCTCTCCACCAGCTTCGCGACTACCTTGCACACCATTTTCTGAGAAAAGTTGATGGTCCTGTGCCAGACTGCTGTTTAGGTCTCATTCTGTTGTTCAGCTGACAGTGACTAATCTAGTTTCCGTTCTGGGAACCAACGCTTTCTTTCTCCCTTTCATCAGGGCGTTGAGATGCTAATTCCTTTCCTTAGCTCTCTTAGCTCCTGGGGAAGCCAGCCCTGGTCTCCTTCACCGGCTCCCTCTCTTTTCCTTTTCTCAGTCTGAAGCCTCTGGAGCCTTCCCAGGGCGCCTGGCAGGCTTCTCAGCTTTGGAGAGCCTACCCTGAGCGACTCCACTCCGGTGTGGGTGCCCATGCTCTCCCCGCCGGCACTTGTAGCTTTTTACATCCTTGCTGAGACAACAGGCTCTAAATGACTTTTAGCTCTATTGGCAGCAACAGCAGAATCAATAGAGTCAGAGACTCTCCTTGTGGGCTCCTCAGGACAGCTCACTCAGTAGAGTGTAAAGCCCAGGGTGTTCCCTGGCAGGCCAGCTTCTCCCTGTATGATGGCAGACTCTCTTAACTTCCGTTTCCATTCCGGGTGCTTCTGCCTGTAGCACTCACTGCCAGGAAAGGCCAGATTCCCTGGACGAGAGCAAGTGGATTGGATATTTGTCTGTTTATTCCACACAAAAAAACACACACTATCCTGTGTTCAGGGACAGAGGTCTGGCTCCTCCTGGAACCTGGGCTTGGGAAACAGGCACAGAGTAAGTCTCGAGAAATGAGCGTAGCCAAAGACTGCCTCAAGGGAAGAGGCATGGTGTCGCCCTGTGAGGAAGAAGATGAGACAAGGCATGAAGACTCCAGTGTAGTCAATGACAGAACTATTCCGTGTTTCCAGAGAAAGTGTACATTAGTCCTCGAGGGGCAAACTAGAGCCCAGTTGGCCTTGGATTCATTCTGTGACCGGCATGTATAGGATACGTGGCTGTTGCCCTCACTATGTCCCTGATGTAGGTTTGGTATTTGAGGCTCCTTAGAGGGAGACCTGGACCAGCTGTGACAGGGTCCAGGGCTCTGCTGTCACTGAGGGTAGCGGCTGTTGCCATGGCATTCTGCTGGAAGTATCATATTGCACCATCTTTGCACAAAGGACTTTCTTTTCTTGAATCCTGTGGGTTCCTAGAAACGGGAGGCCTCTGAGTATGATTCCCAAAGCACTGTGACACCTACCATATCATACCCATATCATCAACACCCCCGCCCCCTCCTCCAAGGAGCCAAGTTCCCTGGTTTTGGTTTTGTATGCTCCTCTCGCTTCTCACCCTCTCCACATCTGGGTCCCAGAGGACATGAACATCTTCTTGGAGCTCTCTGCTCGGTTCCATGCTTCCTGGAAGGACTTGGACAATGTCTGCAGTGCCCCTGAGATACAGTCCCACAGAGTCGGGACTGATAGTTGGACCTGAAGCTGAGCTTCTGGGAACCAGCAAGTTAGTGTCATTCTAAAGCCGTGTGTCCAGTTAGTTCTCAGGCCCCTATCAACACCTGGTCTCTCCCGTAAGCCCAGCCTTTGGACTAAGGGAACACAAGAGTGGAGCCCCCCACGAAGCACCAGAGCCTCTGGCAGGTTCAGCGTGCCATCTTTCTTGCCTTCAGTCTTTGTATTTGCATATTCCCAGCTTTGGGGAAACAAAGCTACAGGAAACTGATAAAAAAAAAAAAAAAAGCTTTCTAAAGCTCTATTACCAAAGGTCGTCATTCTCTTTTTCGAGCAGATTGGTTTTAGGATGACTTGATGCTGTTTTAATACTACCCATTCAAAAGATAATTCTGCAGGTAAAAATGAGGCTTTGATCCAACCGCCTTGTCACTTTTCAAATGCCACTCCAGTGGTGTGCTTTAAAAGGAAGCATTAGAGTTTGGGTATCAAATGCCCTCCACAGTCTTGTGTTTGAATCCTTGGTCCCAAGTGGTGATGCTATCTGGGGAAGATGTCAGCCATTTATCGGGTGAGGCCCAGATGGAGGAAGTAGGTTGTTGGGAAAAGGGCTTTTGGCAGGAGGTTGTCTTAGTTTACAAATGGCACCCCAGGTTGGGAGCCATATGAAGCACAATTAATAAAAACCCAGAGACAGAAATTGAGGTTCAACCTGAAGGTCTAAAAAGTAAAACATTGAGCCACTGGCTCTTACCTCTACCTCAGTCCAAAGTGGTGATCCTGCCTCCAGGAATCTCAGAATGAGCCTGAGCCTGAGAGCTGTCTCCTCCCATTTTATTATATTATCCTCTCTAGTTCTGGGATTAAAGGCGGGCACCACTACTGCCTCGTTTCTATAGCAAACTAGTGTGGTTACTGGGATTGAAGGTGTGTGTCATTACTGCCTAGTCTGTAAGGCTGGCCAGTGTGGCTGTTTTACTCTTCTGATCCTCAGGCAAGCTTTATTTATTAAAATACAAATGAAATGCCACTACATCTTTGTTCTTTGGAGGACTGGGATGAGGCACAGAGGGGCTAGAAATACGATGGGCGTTGCAGTATTTCGGGAGTCATATCCGGAGGTCTCCCATGGGATTCAAGAATTGAAAGTCCTTGTGCAAAGATGCTGTAGTATCCTAAATCAGAGACACCGAAAGCCATGAGCACCAGTCAGCTGAGGTGCACAATAGCGGGAGGGGTTACGGCTCTCAAGACCGAGGTGCGCTTTGGGCGTAAGAGAGGGTGCTGAGTTTCATTAGGGTTTTGGCAGCTTACTACCATTCTCTTACTCCTATTCAATTATAAAACTCAGAAAATGCTTCTTGAGCTTCCACTGTACAAGTTCTTGAGACGTTGGAATCATCTCCACTGCCTCCTGAGGTAGGGATATATGTTTTCAGGGCTTGCATTCTCAGGCACATGACCCAAAGCAGGAGGAACCCAAAGAGAGCTGGGGCCCTCAATCACCCCCTTTTGAGTACCCCACTTGGCTACTTTACTTGGAAAAGTTCTCAAGAAAGCTAGAAGTAGGGCTCAGCTCTCTTCCTGACCTTCTTCTAGATTCCTCTGTTCCCACCCCTCGCAAAGGGATTTCTAAATAAGATACAAGGGCTCCAGAAAAGGACATGGGCTTACAATGCCCTTGCCTTGCCCGGCCCTTCTTTTGTTTCTTTGAACCCCACCTTGAGAACAAAAGGGTCAACAACTACATAACTGAAGTGAAAAGCAGGTGGTGGCTCTGGTTTGCCTGATGGCAAAGTCCCATTTGAAGTTTTATAGGCAAATCTGATAAATACACAACATGCGTGTCTCCCTCAGACATCCCTGCACGCTGGCCTTGGCAGCATGGCTCTCTGCAGGTGCCCACGCGTGTTTACCATGGATGCATGCAGTGACCTTTCAAAGTCCTATCACCAGTGCGTCCTTGGAACCCGTCAGTGACACTCTGCTCAGGGGCTTCTCATTTCCCCTCTGGTCAGTATTAGAGCCCGCGCTGTCTCCAGCGTTCTTTCTGACCCAGAACTATGCCTTCTCAGCCCTCAATCCACTCCCAGCCCTTGCTTACCCTACACATGGTTATTTCTGTCTTCAGCAGGCCTCGCGCTCCCTGGCCTGGTACATCTAACTATTCCCCTAGCTCGGTGCCCTTCCTCAACTATTTGCAGCTCCGCCCTCTGCTTGCTCTTTAGATACTCCCCCTTTTGATCTGCCTCATTCCTGATGGTGTGCCTATGCTTGGGACTCCATCTTTTTACCCTATCTTTCTCCTCCTTAGATGTAGGCACGTATAATATAGTACCGTCCTCTCCCTGAGGCCTGGCCAACATTGCTTACTTCCCATTCTAAAAGCATGCAAGAGTGCGGGGCATGCAGAGGGGAGAGATGCGGAAGCATAGACAATAGTGAAGCTAGAGTGTTGTGCGCATGCGTGGAGAGAGCAGGTCCGGCTGTCGGCAGGGTTCGTGTCTTCTCACCGGGTCTCTTTAGCCTTTTTCTTTAGCCTTGGAAGCTGAATAGTTCTGGTTTCTCTGAGCTCTGACTTGTTACCGCTTCTTTGGACACCCCTTAACTACAGTAGAGGGGAGACTGGGGTTCGTGATCCTTCAGGAACTGCCCCCAGGGGCTCCACGCCTGCTGTTGCCATGTGATTCATTTAGAGACTCGAATATCAGGTGCCTGTGTCCTGTGTTCTCCAGCTCTGCCGAGGGGACACTCCCATGCCCCTTTCCAAACCGTACCTGCAAAGTCACATCCAAGGACGGCGTGCCCTGGCAGCCTGGGAAGCCGGGCTAGGGAAGCCGGGCTAGGGATATCCACCTGAAGCTGCTGTTCTTGCCACAGGCCACTATGCTTGTAGCTTTCTCTCTCCTTAAGTAGAAAAAGTCAAATGAATGCACAAACATTAGAAGAGACAGGTACATTACTTAAAATTTGGGTTTAACGTTCCTTATAGAAGGTGGTGCTGACGTCTCTTGAATCTGTTACAGATGTATTATCCACTAAGCCTTTGGAAAAGGGACCACCTAACTCTTAAACCGCCCCTTCCTAGCCACAGCTCCAACGTGCAATTGCTTAGGGCCCCCCACCCCAGAGACCATCTGAATTCCAAGAAGAGCCAGGGCTGCATGCCAGTAGACATTTGGTATATTTTCCCAATTCGGAAATATCAGAGAGCAGGGAAAACAGCATATGGATGGAGCCTGCCGCCCTGTAGTAAACAATGAGTACTTGACGTGAAACGTATAGATGGAGTAGAGGTTTGTGCCGGAAAATGGGATGACGTCATGGAAAGAGTTTTCATTCATAAAATCGTTGCCTACTATATCATGTTAGTTCAGACACATGTCTACCTTATTTGGCCATCGGTGCTGTCTGTGGTATTCTTTGGGCTCCGTTTGATCACTTACATCAGGGGCTGATAAACTGAGATGACTAACCATGCAGACCTGCCATCTGCTTCTCGTTTTCCTGGCACGTGGCTGTGTCCATCCACTCGGGCATTAGCTGCCTTCATGCTTCTGCCACTGAACTGAGGAAATGGTCTGCAAAGCCGTTTACTTACCTTCTGGTGCTTTCTAGGCATGGTTACTGATGACTGCAATCGAGCACAGCTCTAGGAGACAAAGGCACAGGCATTTCTGATGCTCCCCACACAGCACTCAGGGACCCTTCCTGAATGGAGGTGTCCAGGAGGAGAGGACGAGTAGCTCTCTTAGGGAGGCAACTGAAAAACCAATGGCCAACCCTTACCATTTGAAGCCTTAATGCTTTAAGGGGTATTTCTCCGTGTACTAGGGAGCCTTCAAAATAATATCCCCTCTTTCCTTGTCCTTATGAATGCACCAACTCAAGGGTTTTTGAAACATGGCGACAAATCTGGGACCTGATATGATCTGACATAAAAACTAAGCCCTATTTTTTGATCTTGCATGGAGTGATAAAAGGGTTCAAGTCTAGTAGCCCCAAAATGCTAGTCTGTGTGTCTCCATTGCCAGCAATGAAATATTCCCTCCCCGTGGTGTGAGTCTGCATTAGGGGCAGATCTAGAAAAAAAAATTCTCAACATCCATACGCAAAGTGGGTGACTTCTTTTATATGCAGGGATGGCTGGCTCTGTTTGGTCCCCATAAAGAAAACAAGTACCAAATGAAGCAATGTATTCTGCAGCCTACTGCTGTCCTAAGGTTTCAGACAGGCGTAGAATCCTGAATGCCACTTGAGTCGGAACAGACAGCAACCACAAAGGTGCTGCCAGAGTATCACTCACCGTGACGGAACTGCGCAGACCCCACTTGCTCCTTAATGGACATCACTGTAGCACACTTGACATGCATGCATCTGGGTTCCTGCTCTTTGCATGGCGATTTTGCTGTAGGCCCGTTGTGTTGCATGGTGATCATCTCTCTGTGAGCTAGCCTTCTCTCTTATCTGCTTGGGGAGGGATACTTTTCTCCAAAGCCTAAGAGGTCTCTCTCCCTATCTCTACTTAAAGTCATTTATGTGTGTTGGCCACACAAAAAGGAAATGGTTTGCACTGCTTAACAGTGGCAGTGGTGGCAAATTCCCTGGCCTAAGAGGCAGTGCCTCTCTTTGGAATTGAGTTTGCCTCTCAGTGATTTCAGCCCTTGTTGCTCTCCTACTCCCGAGGGGGACCCAGGATAAGCCTGGCTCTTCAGTATACAGCGATGTCCATGCTGGAGGGCAGAGTCTCAGCTCCACGGTGTTCTCATTCCTCAGACTCAGCGCTTCCACATGACTTGGTTCCAAAGGACCGATGTGATCATTGCCTTATTCCATACAGCATGTCCCTTTAAGGGGAAACAGTGAGACAAACAAGGAGACCTTGTCTTCCGTTTCATGTAATATCACACCAAAAGCACCCACTAATAAGACTTCTGCAGCCTAATGATGAGGAGAGCTTTATTATCACTGACTACCCATGAAATGGCATGGTACCAAAACTGGGTCACCTCCACTCCCCGTCCCCTTTCTTTCCTCTCACATCTGCTAAGGATGGATGAATTGTGTTTTCACAATTACTGTCCAGATTGTTTTCAGTGTTATAGTTATGAGACAGACATCCATTGGTTGTAGAGTTCTGTAGTTTGTTAGTTTCCATTGTCCGGTGGTTCTGAGTTATTCCTTTAAAGGTAGACTTGAATTTAGAGTAGTGTTAGATTCTTAACAAACGGGAGCAGATACAGAGAGTTCCTGTGTCTCACATAGCCCACTCCTAGCCCTGTAGGGGTACATTTTTACCTGAACCTATCTTGGTGGTATCAACCAATGGCCATTGTTTATATGGAAATCCGTTTTTGGTATGGTACAGTCTTGATGTGGGAACGGATGTAACACATATACACTATTCTTCATACTCTTTCCACTGTCTTGAAACCTTTGTGCTCCACCGTTTTAATCCCTATCCCTTCCTTTGCAGCCACAGAGTTGTTATTGTCTCCATAGTGCACCCTCTGTTTATTGTGTAGCTATAATGATACTACACGCTTCCCTTTTACAGTGCCTAGAGATGTGCATTCATGTCTTTCTACAGCTTAACAGCTCCATTGTTCTTAAATTAAAATACATTCTTGGAGAATTTCATACATGTGTACAAGGAAATAAGTCATATCCACTCCCCATTTTCTCCTCCTGAATTCTTCTGATGTAACCTCCTTTGAACTTCGTGTTCTCTTGTTTCCTTTATACTCCACTACATCCTGCTAGGGCTGCCCACTGTACACACTAATGGAAGGCCATCCACTGGAGCGAAAACAGCCTACCAGTGGCTACGCCCCAAAGAAGAGGGATGCGTTCCCCCACAGCAGCTATCAGGGCCTCATGAATTACTCTTTAATCCCTGTTGGGTTTTGGCTGGCTTAATTTTGTGCAGGTAGCCACAGCTGTTGGGAGCTGGTGAGCGCAATAGCCAGGTCTTGACCAAAAGGCAGCATCCCCCTGCTGTCCTCTCCATCCTCCGACTTTGCTATCTGCCATGCTATTTGTCATCTTCTGCCATGTTCCCTGCACCTTGGTGGAATGTTGTAGGGAGAGGCTGCTTGTTCGTCCGGGCCACCCAGCTAGTTTAGCCCTGAAATAACCACACAGAAATTGTATTAATTAAAACACTGCTTGGCCCATTTGCTCTAGCCTCTTATTTGGCTAACTCTCACATCTTGATTTAACCCATTTCTATTAATCTGTATATCACCATGTGGCAGTGGCTTACCGGGAAAGATTCAGCATGTCTGACTCTGGCGGCATAATGGCAGCTCTCCCTCTGCTTTCTTCCTCCCAGCATTCAGTTCTGTCTTCCCGACCTACTTTAGTTCTGCCCTATCAACTAGGCCAAGGCAGTTTCTTTATTCATTAACCAATGAAAGTAACACACAGACAGAAGGACCTCCTACACCAGTGGAGGGGTGAGGGTTCATATAGGTGTGCTATATGATTGTGTCATAGTTAGGGTTTCTATTGGTGCAATAAAACACCATAACCAAAAAGCAAGTTGGGGAGGAAGGGTTTATTTGGCTTACACTTCCTTATCACTGTTCATTATTGAAGGAAGTCAGGACAGGAATTCAAACAGAGCAGGAACTTGGAGTTGATGCATAGGTCATGGAGGGGGTGCTGCTTACTGGCTTGCTCCTCATGGCTTGTTCAGTCTGTTTTCATGTAGAACTCGGGCTCACTAGCCCAGGGGTGGTACCACCCACCATGGACTGGGTCCTGCCCCATCAATCACTAATGAAGGAAAGGCCTTACAGCTGGATCTTATGAAGGCAATTTTCTCAATTGAGATTCCCTCCTTTCAGATGACTCTAGCTTGTGTCAAGTTGGCCTAAGACTAGCCAGCACGGTCTGAGAACCCACAACCATGTATTCACTGAACTTTGACCATTTATGAATCTGTACATTGACTGCTGCCCACTGTAAAAAGAATCCACCCCTGTGTAAACCTTAATCTTCATCACCCCCACTCTCTTCCTTCATATCACATGTTCTACTATCCCTTCCAAACAAAGTTTTTTTTTAAGTTGGGTTGAGAGAACACTAGTTTTCCATATGGCTTTTCATTATACCCTTCAGGCTGAGCCTCTGATTTATGCTATCCTCCTATTCCTCTCCTGCTTAAGCCTCCCCCAGCTCTAGTACTCTGTCTCTCCATTTCTTTTACCTGTGGTCTACTATCCTCACCCCTTAATGCAACACACACACATAATACACACACAATATGCACACACATACATGCTCTCATAGTACACATTCCTACACACAGAGAATAACATCTTAGTTTCCTGGTTTCCACTTGTGTTCTATGTTAAACAAAACAGAAAGTTTGAAGCTAGGCTCTGCGTGTAAGAGAGAGCATGTGCCGCTTGTCTTTCGGCACCACCAGAAATTACCTGACTCAGATTCATTTCTTTTACTGTCATCTGTTTTATTGTGAATTGCATGATACTATTTTTATTTATATCTGAGTAATTTTCCGTGTATCTTATGCTCTTTTCTTTCCCATTCGTAAGTTGGTGGACATTCAGGTTAATTCTGCTTCCTGGCTATTGTAAACAGGCAATGAACATGACTATGAGAATATCTTTGTAGTAGGATATAACGTCCTTCAGATGGAGATCCACGGGGGTAGGGCTGGATCATACAGCGATTCCATCCCTAGATTTTTGAGAAGCCTTTGATTGACTACCAAATCTGCTTCACTGAATTACACTCCAACCAACAGTGCATAGGGCTCCCCTTTCACCATATTCGTGCTAACATTGGTTGTTATTTCTATTTCTGTTGATGGCTATTCTGACTGGGGTGAAATAAAATCGTTTTCCTCTTCATTTCCCTGATGTTCAGGACTTTTACAGTGTTTCCCAGTTGGTCGATGTTCTTCTTTAGGGAACTCTGTTTGGTTCTGTATCTCATTATTAAATGGGTTATCTTCTTAATGTTTAGATTTTTTAATTCATTGTATGTTGTAGACTTGAATCATTCTTCTGTCAAAAGAATAGCTAGCAAGGCTTTTCTCCCATTCTATCAACTGCCTTTTTATTCACTTGGTGGCTTCCTTTTCTGTATGGTAGCTTTTTCATTTGTCCCATTTGTTAATTGTTGGTCTAAATGCCTGTGCTACCAGGTTTCTGTTCAGAAAGTCCTTACCTGAACCAGTAAGTTGGAACATATTCCCTACTTTTTCCTTTACCAGATTCATGGTCTTGAGGTCTTTGATCCATTTGAGGTTGATTTTTTTCTCTAGGGGTGAATAAAGATCTAGTTTAATCTTTCTACATGTTTGTCTTAGGGTTTCTGTTGCTGTGAAGAGACACCATGACAATTCTTACAAAGGAAAACATTTAATTGGGGCTGGCTTACAGTTTCAGAGGTTTAGTCCATTATCATTATGACAAGAAGCATGGCAGCCTGCAGGCAGACCATGGTGCTGGATCCAGGCAATAGAAAGTGAACTGTGTGCCACACTAGATGTATCTTGAGCCCACCCCCACAGGGATACACATCTCTTCTTAATGGTGCTATTCCCTATGGGCATTCAAACTCGTGAATCTATGGGGGCCATTCCTATTCAAACCACCACCGTGTTGAAATCGAGTTTCCTCAGCACCATTTGTTAAACATGCTGTGTTTTCTGCAACGTATTATTTTGGCCTCTTTGTCAAAAAACAAAAAACAGATAACTGTAGTTGTGTGAGTTTATATCTGAGTCCTCAGTTCTACTTCATGTATTTATGTGATTAATGTTTGTGGCAGTACCAAATATACACTGTTTATTTTACTATGTTTCTGTAGTATAATTTGAAATCAGGTATGGTGATAGCTCTTACAATATCCTGTTCGTTCTATGTTGCTTTGGCTATCCGTGGTCCTTTATGCCTCTTTATAATTCTTTGTATTTTTCCCTGTCTGTGAAGAGTGGCTTTGAAATTATGAGTAGGTTTGCATTATTTTTAGATTGCTTTTGGGAGAATGGCATTTTCACAACCTTAATTCCTCTGACCCATAATCATAGGTGGTCTTTCCATCTTACAATGGAATCCTCAGTTCTTTTATTCTGAGAGAATGTGTGTTAGAGTTTATTTATTTCTATTTTTCTTTTTTTGGCTTTTCAAGACAGCATTTCTGTAGTTTTAGAGCCTGTTCAGGAACTTGCTCTGTAGACCAAGCTGGCCTTGAACTCACAGAGATTCACCTGCCTCTGCCTCCCGAGTGCTGGGATTAAAGGTGTGTGCCACCACCTCTCAGTTTAATTATGGTTTCTGTTGCTGCAATGAAACTCAATTACCAAAAAACAAGTTGAAAAAGGAAAGGGTTTATTCAGCTAATACTTCCACATTGCTGTTCATCACTGAAGAAAAACAGGGCAGGATCCTGGAGGCAGGAGCTGATGCAGAGACCATGGATTGGGGATGCTTACTGGCCTTGCTCACATGACTTGCTCAGTCTACTGTTTTTTATAGAATCCAGACCACCACCAGTTTAGGAATGGAACCACCCACCATGGGCTAGGCCTTCCTTCATTGATCACTAAGTGAGAAAATGCCTTGCAGCTGGATCTCATGGAGGAGGCTCCTTCCTCTCTGATGACTCTAGCTTGTGTCAAGTAGACATACAAAACCAGCCAATACAGTTTGTGTGTGTCTCCCTGTCTGTCTGTCTATGTATCTGTGTCTATGTGTCTATTGTTAATGTATAGTTTCCTTGATTTTTTTCTCGCTATGCTTGTTATTTGTATATAGGAAAGTGTGTTAATTAGATATTTTGCTAATATCTTTAGAGCATTTTATGTACAGAACTATATCCTCTGCAAAAAGGAATACTTTGATTTCATCTCTCCTTATTTATCATTTTTTTCTCTCTCTTATTGTCTAACAAGACTTCATACATTTTATTGAGTGGAAATGAGAAGAGTTGATGCTCTGGCTCATGAGCTTGGGAATATTTTGAGGATTTCTCTATTTAGTGTGATGCTCCTAGTGTTTGTCATACAGCCTTTATTTATGTTGAGGCATGCTCCCTCCATTCCTAGCCTCTCTGTGACTGGTATCCTGAAGGGATGATGGATTATTTTTCAAAGGCCTTTGCTTTTTCTGTTGAGATAATTGTGTGCGTTTTACCTTTTATTCCATTTATGTGATTAATTATATTCATTGATTAGTATATGTTGATCCACTTTTGCATCACTGATATACAGCCATCTTGGTCATGATGATCTTTTTTGATGTGATCTTGAATTCAGAATTTTTTCATTTCTGTTCATCAGGGATATCCATCTGTAATTAACCTCTCACATTCTCTCTCTCTCTCTCTCTCTCTCTCTCTCTCTCTCTCTCTCTCTCTCTCTCTCACACACACACACACACACACACATTCTGCTTTTATTTCTTGCCTGTTTTTGCAAAGTCAACTATTATTCTTTTCACTTTTTAGTTTTTGTTATAAATACCCTAAGCTTTTGAATTCTTTATTTTTTATTCCCAATAGTATGAAATTATGTGCTGATGTAGTTTTGTGGCACGTATCTTGCCTTGTTTCATGTCTGACATTAAGCTGAGAAACTCTCACTTATTAATACTCTGATATCTTTCTTCTGGTCATCTCATTGTTGGTATATTAGTCATTCCAAAGTTCATGGATGTTCTTTTCTTTTTCTTCGGTTCACTCTTTGTATTCATGCTTTGGGAGTTTTTATTGGCAATTTAATCAAGCTCAGAGATTCTCATCCACATCCCTTTAGGAGCCTACCAGAGGTAGTCTTCATTCCTCCCCCTTTAGTTTCCACAGTTAGCATTTCTTCTTGGGCTACTTTGACGGCTCTTTCTGTGTTTATACTGCCCATCTGTTCTCGCATGCTGTCTGCTTTGTCCATGCGACTCCCAGCCTCTTAATAACAATTGCTGTAAATTCCCAGTCTGTTCGTTCCCATCAGTTGCCATCTCTGGATCCTGGTCTGGTGCTTCCTTTTTTGTTTGATTTTTGTTTTGATTTTAGTTGTCTTTTAATATGCCTTGACATTTTCTCACAATAGATAGCCATATTGGGCTACATAAGAAGAGCGACTGTAAATAGCCTAAGTGATGTGGTAGCCAAGAGAAGAAGCAGGCTGTGAGATGCATTCTAGAGCTCTCTGACTGTGATGTTTGTGCACTTCCCAGCCCCTTCTTTCCCATTAGTTGGGCCAAGATGTCAAGAGGGAAGTAGAAAAAGCTAGATATAGGTCTACTGTATAATTCATCTATCCCTGTCTTGGGCATATGCCCAAAGAATTTTATATCCTACTACAGAGATAACCTGTTCATCCATGTTTGTCACTGTTCTATTTATAGTAGCTAGGAAGTAGAAACAGCCTAGATGCCCATTGACTGATAACAGATGAATAATTTCATTATCCATTCAAGAAAAATGAATTTAAAATTCATAGATTAATGAATAGAGATGGAAATAATCATGATGAGGGAGGCATCCTAGACCCAGTAAGACAAATGTCATATGGCTTTTCATCTTCATATATGTGTGTGTCCTTTGGAAGCCCTATTGAGTTTAGGAAGCCAGTAAGGAGCCATGCAAAGGGAAAGTAGATAAATACAATGGCATCAGAGTAAAGAGGAAGTAATAGAACAGGAAGAGTTAAATGGGGTGGGAATGGGAGGGTAGGGTAAAGGAGAGCATAAGAGAATAGCTAACAGCAAAATCCTTTAAAAACATCATATGGAAATCTACTGTAGAAGCCTCCTAAAATATATCCATACACATATATAAAAGAAGTTATGCTATAATGGGGTAACAACACCCCTACCAGACACTGCAGGCTAACAAATAGAAATCATGGTGCCATAAATGGATTACCTCTCAGGAGTTTTTGGTTTCCGAGGTCCCATAAACCCCCAAATCTTATAGGCTACTGCTAATGCTCTTGGTTACCCCAGAATGTGACTGTAAGACTCCATTGCTGAAGCTATAGAACATGGAAAAATCAAGCTGTTCCTTGCCTGGCAGCTTTGTCCCTGCTGGATACCCTTCACAGCCCTGGAAGGTGCTATGCACATGGTTAGCGGAGCAAAGTAACCATCCATCCATGAGCCCGACAACCTGAATTTGATTCCTCGTGGTGGAAAGAGAGAGCCAAGTCCAGCAAGTTGTCTTCCGACCTCCGTATGCATGCATATATGCACACATGCGCACGCACACTCATGATAGATAGATAGATAGATAGATAGATAGATAGATAGATAGATAGATAGATAGGAAGAAAATGGTAAAATTGTATTGTATTTCTGGAACAATGACTTAGCAATTAAGAGCACTGGCTACCTTCTAGAGGTCCCAAATTCAATTCCCGCACCCATATGGTAGCTCACAACCATCTATAACTCCAGTTCTGGGGAATGTGTCACCCTTCTTTGGCCTCTGTGAATACCAGGCAAGTACATACACAGACATTTTTTGTAGACAAGTCACAAAATAAAATAATGATTTTTGAAAGAAAAATTAAACTCTACCTGTGATTTCTGATCAGGTCTAACATTTCCAAATGGGTGGGATGGCAAATTGCTTTTCTTCTCTTGTGAATTCCCTGGTTCCTGACCCAGCTCTATTTTTGCTTTAAAATCTTTTTATTTTGTTCCCACCATCATTTTAACTTATAAAGCAGAGGTGTAAAGCTTTTCCTCTTACTCCACAAATGCTTCTCCAGTTATTTGTTTATTTGGTTTGTGTCTTTTCTTTAACATTAGAAATTTGTTCTTCTGGCAAATTTTCGTTAACAATACCTTCCTCAGCTCATATTTAAATATTTGTTCATATTTTCTTTGGTTTTTCCTAACATGTCTTTACATATTTGACAAAATTAATTTTATAGTATTTAAAGTTTTTAATGGTTTGCCAAATTAATCCCATTTTTGATTATTGCCAGTATATGGAAATTCAGTATTTTTTTGAGTCTGTTTTAAAATTTCAGGTTTTCTCAGGTTTTCTCAAATTCTTATTCTAATTTCAGCTGCTGTTGCTTTTTAGCTAATGATGTATTTTTCTTTCTGGTGCTTATACCTCTTACTGTTCTTTATTTCTTTGGCTCTGAATTTAAGAATGCATTAGATGACAGTGTAGATATTTTGATTTTTCCTCTTTCTATTGAAATTAACATATTTTTACTTATTTTTGTTTGTTTCTTAAGAGAATATCTCATTTGTAACACAAACTACCCTTTATATACTGGTAGCCCAAGATAGCCTTGAACTCCTGATTCTCCTTCCTCCACGTTCTCATTGCTAGGGTTGCAAACACGCTCCAGCACACTTAGGTCTCCTAGCCTAAGTTGTTTATTTTTGTTTCGTGTTCAGAGAAGTGGGTTTCACTGAGCCAGCCTTTCGCCCATGTGTCAGGGCTCTTCCTTTTCACTCAGCACTGCTTCCCCAACCTCGCCCCGCTTCCTCCAACTACTCCTCTGTTTCTCCACAGTGTGTATTTGGCCACCCTCTTGTCCCCTCACCCCGTTCCGCAAGACTTCACTCTCGTCTCTTGCGGTCCTCTTCTCTCACGTTGTCTGCCTGTGCGTCAGTTTAAGACTGGATTCTGCATGTAGAAGACCACGTGTCTGTGTTTATCCTTTCATCTGCGGGTGGATGCCTAGGTTGTTATGATCAAGCGGCAGCCAATGCGGATGTGCAAGTCCCTCTGACACGTGGACTTACCCACGCGTGCCCAGGGGTAGGTGGCTGCCTGGCATGGTAGTTCTGTTTTTGCTTTTGGAGGGACCTTCACGTTAATTTCCATAGTGGCTATAATAGGGTTTATATTCCTACCAGCACTGACTGATGACTAATGACTCTTTCCCCACATCCTACCCAGCATTTGCTACCATTTGATTTCTTAATGATATCCATCTGACTGGGGTGAGGCAGACTCCCAGAGCAGTTTGCATTACATTTTCCATGATGGCCAAGGATAACATTTTGTTATTGTTTCTTTAAATATTTATTGGCCCTTTGTATTCCTTTTTTGTAATCTGACTGTCCCATTCATACATATATTTATAATTGATCACATGAGTTGGTGTTTGGGGTTGTAATTTTTTGAATTCTTATAGAATCTAGATACTAGTTCCCTGTTGGATGTATAGTTGGCCAAAGTTTTCTCCCATTCAGTAGGTTGTCTCTTCACTACAGAATTTTTATTTCGTATAATTCGCTCTATCCATTCTCATTTCCTGTTCCTATAGCCTTTTCATCAAGTCCTTATTTATGCCTGCTTCTGAAAGTGTGTTTCTACGTTTTCCTCCAGCAGTCTCAGGGTTAGCGAGTATCGACTTTCACTCCTCTGCATTTATCCAGCCAGTTTTTTCTGGCCCCGCTTGTTTCCCCGGTCCCCGTTGGAAGACTGACCCTTAGGACAGACAGGATGAGCGGTGACTCTGGCGAGCTTAATCTCCTTGTGGTCACATGAGGAGGGTGTACTAAGGGAATGAACAAGTCCTCAATGCAGGGCCCAAGCCTCACTTACTCATCAAAGTCCTCTGGAGTTGTGACTCCCTTACCTTTGATGGCCACCTGAAAGTGTGCACTCCCTCAAGCACGACAGCCCCTCCTAGGGCAGCATCTTCTCCAGTATCTCCTGATGCCGACCTGACATGCCCTTCCTCTGACCTGGAGGGATGCTACAAATCTTGTCACGCTGCTTCACTTGCAGTAGGTAGGCTTTCCAAGAAGGCAGGCAGAATAGTGAGTGTCATTCCATCGAGCTCCTTTGGACCCCAGCTCCTAGCACATTACGGTTCCTGTTGAGCCATCTGGTCTTGGAGCAAATACCCAAAGAGAAAGGCTGTTGACGTTTTGATGGGAAAAGTTGGGCAAGATATGCTTGCAGTGGGGTTCCAAGATATTCCTTGGCTACTAAAGATGGACCCAAGAGAGTGTGGGTCGTGGGCAGGTGCAGATAGCCATGCTCTCTTGTGTAACGTCAGTCCTTCTCTACATCCTGGGGCAGCCTCTGTGCCGAAAGCTGATGCACAATCATCTCTCACCCTAAACTCATCACTTTCCCACGTGTGCATCTCCCCATGCCCTCTGTCCTGCCTGCCTAGGGCTCCAGGTGCCTGTGAATGGGTTTTGAACATCTGCTTTCTTACCAACAGCCTGTGTCCCACCTTCCTCCCTGAGATACCCACCTCCCTCCTGAGACACCCACCTCCCTCCTGAGACACACACTTCCCTCTTGAGGTGCCCGCCTCCCTCCTGAGACGCCCACCTCCCTCAGTCGTCATCTCTGTCTCTGTTTCCATGTTTTCACTGTACACACACACTTGTGTCTGCTATGCCAAGGGATGCAAAAGAATACAGAGCATCATATACTTACAATTCTAAGTATAGTTGAACTGAGTTATTCCTTTTTATTCTCTCTCTCTCTCTCTCTCTCTCTCTCTCTCTCTCTCTCTCTCTCTCTCTCTCTCTCTCTCTCTCTCTGATGGAGCCAAAAACTTAAGAACACTTTATACTGGAATTCTATATTGAATGGCTGAATTTATCTTTAGTTGAAGCATTTTTTATTTCGTTCAGTTAATATTAAGAGCATTCATTTGAAAACACTATGTGGTAAATTGTTAGGCTTTTCATTTGGGGAGTATCTGCAATAATGATCCAATGGAGGGACAGAGGGGTCAGAGTTGGGGAGAGGCTAAGAAGTAAGCTTTTGACTGAAGTGGAAGGAAGGATTTTGTCTTACATGTGAGAGCCTGAGCCTGTGACATGTTCTCCTTAGACTGTCTCTGCCTCAGTTGCTCTGTTCTAACTGTCCTCTTGTTTCCTTTCCACTGTGCACACATGGCGGGCTCTGCGCACCTCAGGATGAAGTTTTAACTGTGATCCGGAGAGTGGATGATAACTGGGCCGAAGGCATGCTGGGAGACAAGGTCGGGATTTTCCCACTCTTGTACGTGGAGGTAAGCTCACTAACACACCTGTTGTTTGGTTCCCCAGAATGGGGGCCCGGGCCTGGGGGGGCCCCTTCCTGACGTAGAGGGAGATTCCTCCCCTCCCCAAGCGTGTAGTGCCTGCGGCTTCCTGGAGGCTTCTTCTAAACTGCCCCAGTGTATGAGGAGGATTCTCTGACCACTTTCAGAGGTTCCTCCCAGGCTGGATGCTGTCTCCTCACCGCATAGACATGTCTTAATCATTATGAGAAACACAGGGTCTCCTGGGCAGCCGTTTCATCTGGGACCTGATGCATGGTGTAGCAACTGCAGGTTTGATGGCAAGCATCTGGCTGGAATCCTGCCAGCTCACCCAGGAACTCATGTCTGGCCTCACCTTCCTATCTACGTGGATACATACAATCATACTGAGCCCTTGTTGGGCTGTAAATGAAAGATGGCGTATACCACAAGCTGCACTGTGTTCTCCAGCTGTGGCTGGCTCTCACCTGGGCTTGCCAAACAATCACAATGAGACAAAGTTGTAGATGTGGTCTGAGCCAGCCTGACCTTTGCTCCTGAACAGCCCTACTCTGAGAAGACTGACCCTCCCTCACATAGCTCCTTCTGCACTGTAGAACTGATTGCCTTGACACTCTCCCCTTAATCCTCACACGTTAGCTGTCCCAGGCTCGCCTCTGTCCACAATACGCTTGTCCAAGACTTTTCCTCATGGCCTTTCCAGCTTCTTTACCGCTGCCCCAGCACCATCCATGACCCCAGGTCCCAGCACTGCCACTTTATCTTTTCCCCCTAGCAGTGGTCCTCAGTCTATGGGTCATACCCCTTTGGGGGGTTCAAAGATCCTTTTACAGGGGTCACCTAAGACCATCGGAAAACAGATATTTACCTTATGATTCATAATAGTAGCAAAATTACAGTTTATGAAGTAGCAATGAGAATAATTTTATGGTTGGGGTCACCACAGAATGAGGACCTGTATTAAAGGGTCACAGCGTTAGGAAGGTTGAGGGCCACTGCTGTAAACCTTTCATTGGCCATCTCCACACTGAGACCAAGGGCACCTTCTCAGTCATTGCATGACAGCTGGGTAACGCGCATTTGCTGGGATGTAGAAAGGAGAAGCCTGTGTTTCTCACCATCACAGGAATGATGGAGACCCAGGGGTTGCTACAAGAATTAGGCCCAACATTCAAAAAGCCCTTCTTTCCAGGTCCCTATTCCAGGAAAGAGTAGAATAGTGTCATTATTTTGGTATTTTAACTTGTGCTTGTGTTAATAGAAGTAAAATGAGCAGGCTAAGGGTGTCCTTCCTCCCTCAACCAAGAGGTCAAGGATGGATTGAATGAGCCATAGGATTGCTTTTGAAGGACTCTACCCCTGCCCTGTAGCATGGTCGCCCACCTGAAGATCTCCATCCAACACAGTCCCTTTTCACAAGGCTCCAAAAGATTGTGGTCATAGTCAGCCCTCAGCCCAACTCTCAGCTAGCTAAGGCAACTTAGGGACACCGTAGGCTTCTGACGTGGACCCCTCTGGGTACATCTCCCATTCTTCGCCTCTGCCAGTGGCCAACCTTGTCACCTTTATGAGACACGGCAACTCATGTCTTCCAGAAGCTGGAGGTCTAGAACACCCAGGGTGCATTTTTTTTTTCAGTGTTGTACTCTAGGTGGTGAGAGAGACTGAGGAGGAGAACAGTTCCAGGCAGTGGTAGTATCCTCATCCCAGGATGGATAGGAGCATATGGGAGCAGGTTGGATTACGCCAGACCTTGATCTGATGCAGCTATATCTGGGGCTTAAACAAAACTTGTGTGGTACATGGGAAACTTATGGTACTATTTATAGATCCTGAAAAGAAAATAATGGTAGCAAAACTAAAATCCTGATTAAGCTAAATAGATGTAATCAGTCCCAAAGTAAATGTTACTAATGGCAACTGTCTCCTGTGTGACGGTCGGTCCCTAGCATCAGCTCTAGAATGCATTGCCAGGCGTTTGTTGAACCTCATTCAGCTGCCTGAATTGGTTTGGGTTCATCCTCTCATGCAGCACAGTAGCTCATTACTTCATCGACTATAAAGAGGGGAAGTTATTTTGAACCCCTGTCTCTAAACATAGTGTTACCACGGAGAGAAAGCAGAGTTCTGCAGCTGTGATTGCGGGCATGGCCGGTGGTGCTGTGGCACTCGGCTGTTCGCTAGCTCCTGGTACTTGTCGTTTCTGTCTTTCGTCTTGCTGATTTCCAGTCCCCTGACTGGGCAGGTGAACATTTTCAGGGAGGAAGCTCAAGAGAGGTTGTATGTGAGTCAAGTTTCTCTGAAGAGATGGTGACAATCATGTACTAAAGGACACGTTAAGGAAGTTGGCTCATGCGGTTATAGAGGCTGAGGAGTCAGACAACAAACCACCCACAAGCTGGAGCCCTGAGATGCTTGTGGCTCAGTCCAAGTGCAAGGGTCTTAGCAGAGACACAGATGGAAGGTCTCTTGGCCTCAGGCAGAAGGCCTGAGAATTGGGAGAGGGTTGTTCTCAACCGCGAGGAATAACTGCTGACTGTTTTTGAACAAGTCTTTTCTAGGAAATTCAGTATGTTCTTAGAAACTCATTGTAAGATCACACATAGTCCGAAAACCCTTTATCCTCACCCGCTACTCTTCCTGAGGGCTTCTGACTTCAGCCACAGATATAGCGCAGACCTGCCCTTTAGGGCAGGGGATAAGTGAAGCTCCAAGTCACAGTTCCCGAGGTTTGAACCTCCTCAACCCCAGGCAGACCCTGCTCACTGATGCTACCCCCAGGCCTTGCACCTGGACCAACTTTGCACACTGTAAGTTCCTCCAGGAAACCCAAGACTGGAGAGCCGGATGCTAACACAGGACCTTCCTAACCCTTCAAAGGAGAGATACTGGTCCTGGGCACGTGACACATGTACTCAGCCTTAGCTAAAGAGAAGTTTGCATGGACGTAGATAGGACAGTATTGCTAGTATCTGTTTGATGATCATTTTGGGCATTAGAAAAATGGATCAGGAAGATGGGTGTGAACATCCCCATTGGCAGGACATGGCATTTGGTTCAACGACAGTATGTTCCCTCAATCTGCAAGCCAGTGTGTAACTCTGGGGTTGCTGAGTGAAAGATTTTGTTCTAGATCTGTAAAAGGGAAAGAAAAGGCTCGTGCAAGTTTTGGCTCGTGCAAGTTTTGGCTCGTGCAAGTTTTCTTCAAGAGACCAGACACAGTGGAAGAGTATGTGGGCTGGGCTCAGCTGAGCAGACTGCCTTGGGAAACTCGCGTGCCTACCATGCATTTAACACTGCAAGCCGCTCCCGTCCTCTCACTTCCTAAGGTGTTTAGGGTCATCTCCGAGACTTTCCTCTGTTCTATCTGCAAACAAACTCCACCTGTCATAGAATCCCAGAACAGCCCTGGATGACACATGTCCCCACTGGCCTGGGGAGGCGCACCTGCGTCACAGGAGAGAGCCCTGGCTATTTTACTTTCTTACCAGGACAGGTCATTCATAGGGACAGGAGTAAAAGCAATAATGCTCAAGAAGGTAAAGATGGGGTCATTTTTACACTTGACTCGAGCCCCTCGGCTGGGTGCTAGCTGTCTGGTGGCCTTTTCCTGCAGAGGGACTCTGGCTCAGTTATCCTCCTTAGGCTATGCTGAGCCACCTGCCTGCCTTAGCGCCTTCCGTGACTATAGACAAGGGGCCTTGGCTCAGCTCCCCTCAGCCTGGTACACTTGCTTGTGCATTCTTCATTTTGATCTTTCCTATAAAAGGGGTCCAGGTTGGTGATGTTCACAAACCAGCGAACATCACAGCCTTCAAAGCTCTATAGGCTTAGCCTTAAAAAGCTCAGTGCAGTGAAAGGCATCTCCCACAAGTACCTAGGTTAGCTTGTCACCTCCCTTCCAAGCCCAGGGGTGTTTCCTCAGTCCTCATCCTTCTGAACTTTGCATAACAACAAACACACATGCGCGCTCACACCTTTCCCTCTTGAAGCCATGTTCCGTAGCCACATGACTTTCAACCCATCCCCTGTAACTCTTCGACATCTACCCCATTCAGGCTCATCTCTTTACTATATGAGTTCAAGGTGTTCTTGGAGGCCTTCTTTGAATGCCATTCCCTGTCCTGTCCAGTCCACACACACACTCCCCATCTGCCATCTAACCATAAAATAGCACAGGATAATGTTCTCCTGTTTGAGAGGTCATGGGCTGGCCCCTCCCAGGCACCTCAGCTGGGTTAGGTACCCACGCATAACTGCCGTCAGAGATCCTGACGAGGAGTCACTTCGTGGCTGGACTATAAACCCTACAATGACTAGGCTGCAACAGACCCTTTCTACTTTGCTGTTGGCCCATGCTAATTTTCTCCCAGAATTACAGAGTAAGACTACCTCCTCGGGGAACGAGTCTTTACTTGGAGAAGGGCCCAGAGAGCATCCTCCCCATTTTAAAAAGCAAATTTCACTTTATGTTTAGGGTAAGCAACATCTTATAAGATGCTTATGCAGTTAAGTGGTTACGATGGTATAATAAGTGAGCCCAGCCATTAGCGCACACAGCCGCTCATTTTCCCATTGGCAAGGACAGCTGCAGTTTTCTCCTGCTACAGAAATCCTTAGTGTGATTCTACAGCTGTTATCAACCACCGTGCCCCTGTTACACCCCAGCTCTTTAACTTGTTCATGCCACCGTCTACTCCTTCATGTCTTTTGACACATTGCCTCCTCACCTTGGTAGTCATTGCTTTATTCTCTACATATTTGACTCCTTTTCAGAGTCCATATCGTGAATAAGATCGTTTGCCTCTTTTCTTTGTACATCTGACTCATTTAACCAAGCATCATGTTCTTGCAGTCCATCCATAGCGCCGGAGACTTAAAGATGTTGAGACCACATCCCTGCAGTCTTGGCACTCAGGGGATGAAGCCTCAAATACTTAAAGGCTTTGAGATTGAGGCCAGTCTGGGCAGCATAGTGAGATTATGCTACACAAACAAACAAACTTGAAAAATAAAGGAATTTCTCAGATTCTACCTAGCAGGGGCAGAGATAGGTCCTGGCTATAGAGGTGGGAACCGTTTTTTCCAGCAGAGATGTGGTACTGAGGCTGCCATACTCTTTGGGCAGGGCTGGCAGAGGTAACAGTTTTCAGACATGGTGTAGAGAGCGTGTAGCCATGCAGAAGTCCTCTGGCACCTTCACAGCAACAACAGAGCATCTCCCTGCTGAGGTCAGGGGAGGCTTTAGTTCAGAAGGAATGGGGTGCCTGATTTTACAGTAGGAACCAAGCATTGACTGCAACCTCAGAGTTGCTCCCCTGATCCCCCACAGCTGCAGTGCTTGGCAAGGGATTTTTACCAAGATTTATACCCCTGCCAGTAGGGAAAAATACCTCATCTGTTACCTTTGGTACTAATTATTGTTTCGCAAAGATTGTACACAAGTTCATGGTGATCCTGGCACTTTTAACAGAAGTGCTCAAATATGCATGCGCACTTTGGAAGAATTTCTATAGCTCCCCCCTTCAACCAGTTGTGGCAAAATGAGAAACAACAGCTTCATCTTATTCCTGCTGAAATCACTCACATTCCCTCTCTCCTGCTCTTTTGTCTTCCAAGTCCTTCAAAGTTAGAGTAATGAAGGGCTCTACTTTGAAGCTATTGAAAACTATCTTCCCAAAGGGAAGCCAACGTTTGGTTAATCACCACATTTTCTAGATGTCTTCTTTTCTGTGGTTTCCCTTCTTTTTCAAATATAATATTTTTACTAATCATTTGTTAGTTACATTCATGTGTACAAAAGACTTTGATCATATCCACCCTTCATTCATCCTCATAACTCCTCAATGATCTACCCCAAGTTGCCCCCACACAACTTCATGTGCTAGCACTCTGTCTGTCTGTCTTTCTCTCTCTCTTTCTCTGTCTCCACCAAGTCCAATTTATATTGACCATATATATTCTGGCTTATGGGTTTTCGGTCATCCACTGGAATGTGGTCATCTTTCTAGGAGTCACACCCTTAAAGAAATCTAACTTTCCCTTCTGCAGAAGACAGCTGTCACTCACTCCTCAGTTAGGCTGGCAGGGGCGGGATTCCAAACAAGAGACTCGGAGTGTTACTTACATTTCTATTTTATGGAATAACTTAAACTGCTGAGGTTGATTCCTCTTTTAAGGTCTGCTAGAATTCTGTACTGAACTCTCTGACCCTATGCTTTTTTTTAGTTGAGAAATCTCTAAATTACTGCTTCTATCTTTGTTAGTTGTTACAAGATATGATGAGGTCACCTTGCTTTAAGCTTGCTAGTTATGTGCATTTAGATATAGATTCATTACTTTTCGACTTTCCAATTTTATGGAGCATACTTTTTAAATGTTTCTTAATTTTTCTTTGAGATTATAATACAGTTACATCATTCCCTTTTCCTCCCTTCAAAACCTCCCATGCATGCACCTGCTCTCTTTCAAATTCATAACTTTGTTTTTTTTTCATTGTGTGTGTGTGTGTGTGTCTTTGCCTGCCTGCTTCTGTGTCTGTGTATGTATTCCTATTGAGAAAACCTATTCAGTCTGAATAAGGTTGTTTTGTTTTCAAGCGGTGTCCACTTGGTATTAGATAACCAGTTGTGCGGGGGGGGGGGGTTCCTCCCCAAGGAAGACTATTTCTCCCACGCTCAGCATTTCTTAATGGCCTGTAGCTCTTTGTGTAGCATTAATCCTTTGCAGCCTCCCCCTCCCCACCTCACCCTTGTCAACATTTTCCTGTCTATTGGTGTCCTCTTTGTTGAGCTCTCTTTGAGGCAGTCGTGTTGGTGAGACTGTATGCGTGTAGCTGTAACACTTCTAGGAGACATAATTTCAGAGCAAACTCCCTGTTCCTTTGGGTCTTACAGTCTTTCTATCTCCTCTTCTACAGTGATCACTGAGTCTTGGGTGCAGGAGTTGTGTTATAGCTGTGTGTCCATTGGCACTGGGGTCTATAACTGCATCTCCATGTTCCAAAGTGGTGTCCTTGGTGAGGGATACTTATTTGGAATAAATTTAAAGATTATGCTGGTTTATTAAGGTGGCAGTTGTAGGTTCCCCTCCAAGGTACATGATCTCACTAGCTCTAAGTAGTTGGCTAGGTTTCCAGTACCAGACATGATTTCCCTCTTGTTGGATTGTTCTTAAGTCCAATTAGAGAGCTCTTGGTTACTCCCAAGGTATAGGTACCACTATTGCGTCCTCAGACCTCTCATGCTATGCTGGCCAGTAGTTCATAGGTAGTTCATAGGCATCGTAGCTGGGTTCTCTCCTTCATGGAGAGAACTGTTATGGTAACTCGTGGTACTATGAAAGCTAGTCCTAAAGTAGGAGGAGGTTTTCAAGTCAGACCCAATTCAAGGACTTTAGGTCCCATTTCTGAAATTTTTCTGCACTTACGATGTTATTGGCTGTGAGTTTCTTATATATGGCTTTTACTGTCATGGATGAGGAGCTTCAGGCAATTCTCTTCTGAGAGAGAATCAGTCTTCTCCAGGGACAAGCCCCCTGCTGTGTTACCCAATACCAAGGGGTCAGCCCTAATCATATATGCATATAAGCAAAACTGAAGGGACTCAGAAAGCTGTGTTTATATAAAACATTTGTAAATTTATATATACATAAATGATACATGTATAAATTTATATATAGATATAAATAAAACATATATGTATATATACATATATGTTACAATAACCAAAGGAGTCATGGATTTTGGAGTGGGAGTGACATGGAAGAAAGAAATGGAAAATTATGTAAATTTAGAATTTATATATGAAAAAGAAAAAAATAACCCTTTTAAAAATTGAGACATGGAAGGAAACAGTTCTCAGAAGTTAGAGTACAAATGTCTGGGAAAGCAGTTTTTAAATGTTCAATATCCTTAGAAATGCAAATTAAAACTACTTTGCAATTTCATCTTAGCATCATCACAATGGCTAAGATGAAAAAAGAAAAGCAAAAAGGGGAAAGGGTAGCACTCATTTTTGAGGGAATGTAAAGATGTGTAGCCCCTGTGGAAATCGGGGTGGTAGTTTCTCAAAGGTTAGAAAGAAATAGATCTATGGAATAATCCAGTTATGCCTACGTGCAGAGCGCCCCATGTCTTACTCTAGAAACAGTTGCTCATTCATGTTCACCCCTGTTCTCCTCACAGTACTCAGGAAATGGAGACACCTGGATGCCCAGCGTCTGATTAAAGGATAATGAAAATGTAGTACATTTACATGATGATATAATATTCGGTTGTTATGAATACGAAATTATTGCTGCCAGCATGCACACGTGGCCTGCTCCTTCACACTCTGGTCCCCCCCCCCACCCCCGTTCTACAGCCATGGCTCCTGGTCATCTCCTCCCGTTCATTGTATCTGACGTATCTAGCCTGGTGGAATTTGCTAGACACCATGTGTCTCTTGGTTTGAATCTAATCACAGAGGCACAGCAAACGCACTCGAGGATGCTGGTCTGGCAGTCAGAGATGTGTCTAAGCTACCACGAGGTTCCAGAAATGTGTGTGGAGGGGGCAGGGCATGCAGTATTCTGGAAGATAATGCTGACATGGTCAGCTTTTATTTCAGCCTTATAAGAGTCATTTCCTATTATCAAACTCCGGGCTGAAGGAAACAAACAACAAAAATTCAAAGAACCAAGGAAATGAAGGGTTGGTCCTCTGAGGAAGCCAAACAGATTGACAGACCTTTGACCAAATTAAAAGGATGAGAGAGGAAATTCAAATTAATAAACTTTGAGAAGAAAAGGAAGATATTCCAATGTACCCTGAGGAAATTTAGAAAATCGTGTGTACTTTAAAATCTGATCTGATAGTAGGAAATGCGGGGGGAGCTCTGATTAGTGGATGGGGAGGAAGATAAATACAGAAGGAAAGGAGCAGAATAGCAGTAAGGGTGTCTGAAAAAGTCCTAAGCAATTACACAATAAAGTATCTATCAAAAATGCCTACAATCATGCAAGTTAGTGTATAAATAAATGTATGGTTTCAATGAGATTTTCGTGTCTGGGCTGACAATGCTCCCCCAATAAGCCATAGGCCATCTAAAAAATACAAAACACACAAAAACCAGCAGGTGACATAATGGACCACAAGGCCATTCATTTGCAAGAGAGTGGGAAGAAGTATATTACCGGGTTTGGAGGAAGGAAAATGGGAATGATGTAATTATATTATAATCTTAATTTTTTAAAATTCTGTATTCCACCAAACTGGAACTCCTAAAGGAAATTAATGAATTTCTTGACTTATACAACCCTACCAAGGTTAAATCAATATGAAACGAAAACAATTTAAATAGACCCAAAACCCCTAGTAAAATAGAAGCAGTAATTAAGAATCTCCCAAACAACAAAAAGAGTCCAGGACCAGATAGGTTCAGTGCAAAATTCTACCAGATCTTCAAAGAACTACCAGCAAATAGTAATTTTCCAAATTCTTCTGCAAAATAGAAATGGAAGGGACAGTTCTTATTTCTTGTCATGAAGCCACTAATGCTTTGATACCAAAAACCACACAAAGAACCAACAAAAAAAAAAAGAAAATTACAGAGCAATATCTCTTGTGAAAACACACGCAAAATGTCTTGATAAGATACTTGCAGACTGAACTCAAGAAAACATCAGAAAGAGTATCCACCATGATTGAGTTGGCTTCATCCCACAGATGCAGGGATGGTTCAACATACAGAAATCAATAAACTTAATCCACTACGTAAAAAAACTGAAATATGAAAAAAATCGTATCTTTGAATTTTGTCAAAGGCCCCTTTTGCATTTAAAGTCAATTCATATTAAAAGTCCTGGAGAGCATAGAGATACAAGGACATATCCCAACATACTAAAGGCAAGTCAACAGCCAGCATCGTGCTGAGTGGAGAGAAACTCAAAGCATTTGCCAATCAGAAACAAGATGAGGATGTTCACTGTCTCCACATCTATTCAACTTAGTACTTGAAATCTAAGCTAGAGCAATAAGACAACTGAAGGAGATGAAGGGATACAGTAGGAAAGGAAGAATTCAGAGTGTCCTTTTGCAGGTGGTATGACTTTATATGTAAAAGACCCTTTATATGTAAAAGGGGACTTTTGCAGCTGAATAACACCTTCAGTAAAGGAGCAGGATACAAAATTAACACACAAGCATCAGTAGCCTTCCTCTATACAGATGACAAATACACTAAGAAAGGAATCAGGGAAACCATACCTGTCACAATAGCCTCAAAAAGATTTTTGGATTACTCCAACTTAGCAAATGAAAAACTTGTATAATAATAAGAACTTTAAGGTGTTGAAGGTAAAAACTAAAGACACCAAAAAATTGAAAGATCTCCCATGTCTGTGACACAGGATTAATATTGTAAAAATGGCCATTCTACAAAAAAGTAATCTGCAGAGTCAGCAAGATCTCCACCAAAATTCCAACACAATTCTTAACAGGAATTGAAAAAACATTCTTCAATAGGGGACTACAAAGTCAAAATCAAAAACAAACAAACCAACAACAACAAAAAACCCCACAGGAGAGCTAAATCAGTCCTGAAGAGAAAACAAAAGCAAAACTTCTGGAGGCATCACCCTCTTAGATTTCAGGTTGTACTTCAGAGCTATAGTAATATATCACATATAAACAAATCACACATGTTGATCAGTGGAATAAATTGAAGACCTAGACATAATTCTGCATACCTACAGACACCTGATATTTTGACAAAGAAGTCATAGACACACAGTGGAGAAAATGCACCATCTTCTACAAACGTTGCGGGTGAAACTGGATGGTTGCATGTAATGTTAATAAGTCCACATTTATTAACTTGTATGAAAATCAACTCCATATGGGTCCAGGACCTCAACCTAAGACCAGATACACTGAACCTGCTGAAATACAAAGTGGGGAATAGGAAAAGGCTTGAACTCATTGAACGGGAAAAGACTTTCTGAACAAAAACCAATAGCAGAGTCACTATGACCAACAGTTAAAAAATATGATCTTGCCGGGCGGTGGTGGCGCACGCCTTTAATCCCAGCACTCGGGAGGCAGAGGCAGGCGGATCTCTGTGAGTTCGAGACCAGCCTGGTCTACAAGAACTAGTTCCAGGACAGGAACCAAAAGCTATGGAGAAACCCTGTCTCGGAAAAAAAAAAAAAAAAAGAAAAGAAAGAAAAAAAATATCCTGTGGAGCTAAAACGCTCTGGACAGCAAAAGACACCATCATTTAAGCAAAGAAACAGCCTACAGAATAAGAAAAATTTACCAATTACACATCTGATAAAAGATTGGTATAAAGAATATATAAAGAACTGAAACAAATTGAATATCAAGAAAGACTAAACAGAGAGTTCCCAAAGGTTAGACACAAACAGTTAAAGAAATAGTCAACATCCTCAGCCATCAGGGAAATTAAGATAAGAACACTTTGAGATTCTTGTCTTACCCCAGTCAGAATGGCAAGGGCAATAATAGAAAAACACAGGATATGCTGGTGTAGTTGAGGGGAAAGGGAAAGTTTACCCATTGTTGGTGTGAATGCAAACTGAGATGTCCACTATGGAAATCAGTGTGGAGGTTCCTCAGAAAGCTGAGAATTGATCTGATCATTGCAAGACCCAGCTATAAAACTCCTGGAAATACACCCAAGGGAGTCTGCATCTTTTTATGGAGGTACATGCTCATCCAGGCTGATTGTTGCTCTAGTCATAACAGCCTGAACTTGGACTCAGTCAACCAGCTGAATGGATGATGAAAATGTGGCACATTTACACAATGTTTATTCAGCTGTTAAGAAAAATATAATTATGAAATTTTCAGGAAAATGGATGGACCTAGAAACAGTTATCCTGAGTAAGGTAACCTAAATCCAGTAAAACAAACTTTGTATGTTATCTCTTATGGATATTAGCTTGTAAACTTTAGATGTGTGTGGTTTTGACACAAATATCACGAAGTATTTAAGTAGCTAGTAAGGGACCTAAGGGGAGGAATTCACCTTCCAAGGAAGGGGAAATAGAGTAAAGATTTATTAAGAGATGAAAGGGAAATTAGAATAAAAGGATTAAATGGGGAGGGGGATAGTCACAGTGTCATACCTCTAGCTATGGAGCTATTGGCAGTTAATAGCTGCCAGGAGAGGAAGAGTCGGTCTTCTTAAAGCTATGGTCCTTGGTAGGTTGACCAGGATGCAGTGGAAAGCCACATATCAAAAGTATACGGGCAACACAGTCTTGTACTTGATGTTTTGTTTTGTTTTTTTCAAAACGGATACAAAGTTAGGAGTTGAACCTGGGAGGAGTTAGAGAAGATGGACTAATATGATCAAAATACGTTGGACACCAGACCAGGTGTGCCTCAAACCACCCACAATTTTCCGAAGATGCTGGCTTCATTTTGCCTGTACCTTACCCTTTCCTCAGAGCTGCACACTGTGCCGAGAAATGCCAAGCCACTGAGAAAGCTAAGGGTCAGCGTAGCAGCCCTAGAAAGCCCTTCCTGCCTCCTATACCTTTGGGTGACACCAAGAAACCTTTGCAAGGAAACCCACGGCAGGCATCCCTACTTTCTTGTACAAACTCATGGTGGGAGCCACATATGAAAGATGGAGCCCTGTAAACACATCATTCTCTAAGTGAGAACTCGGGGCCAAGGGCTCAGAGGTAGAGAGGAGAATGCAGGGTGGCTGATGTTTAAGTAATGACGTTCCTTCTCCATGTTTTCATCTAGCTCAACGACTCCGCCAAGCAACTCATTGAGATGGACAAGCTGTGCCCTGCCGCTGCTGCCGCTGCATGCAACCATGACGCCCTCCTGCCCTCCGACCCCAGCACATTAGCCAGCGTGGCCTCCGGTCCCACCCTAAGTAGCTCAGGGGCAGTCAGTGCCTTTCAACGACGTGTGGACAGCAAGAAGAATGCCAAGAAGCGCCACTCCTTCACTGCGCTCAGTGTGACCCACAAGTCCTCCCAGGCGGCCAGCCACAGGCACTCCATGGAAATTAGCGCTCCGGTGCTAATCAGCTCCAGCGACCCACGTGCTGCAGCCAGGATTGGGGAGCTGGCCCATCTGTCCTGCACCGTCCCCTCCCAGGTAATCCCCGGGGCCCAGAGCTCTGTCCATGATTTCCAGGGGTCTTATTCCACCTCCTGGATTCCTGAACTATCCTAAAGGAAGCAACACCAGAACGGCTGTGGGTGACTGGGGCCTCTCCTTGTGGCCAACCGCTTGGCATCAAGAGCCCTGTAAATACGTGCGTGTTGGCTCCTGGATTGTGAGGTAATCGCCAGCGGTTCCAGGATACAGCGCTGGAGTAGCATTCCGTTGTCTAGGAAACCCCTCACTCACTGATACTCAGCATGCTTGCTCAGGGAGGAGTCTGGGGGGGTGGCATTTTGAGGAGCACTATGAGCTGAGAACCAGAATTAGCTGCACGGCTTAGTCCTTTCCTGCTGTTATTGCTATAGTTCCTTCTGTTTCTAAATGTCACTTGTATTACATTTCCACTAGTCTGTTTGTAGACTTGTAGCCAAAGTAAGACACATAAAGAACACAGAGTAATAACTACCTGCAACTCCGAGAAACCTGCCCACCTGGGAAAGTGTCTCCTTCATGAAGGCCAGGAAGGGAGGAGGAGGGTCCCTCGTGTGTCATTAAGTTTCCACTGAGACCGAGGAGAAGGGAATGTGCCTCCTGGAGGTGTGGGCCACTGTCCTCCCAGCTCAGCATACTCCAGGACAAGGCCCCTGTGCACAGTTAGAGTGGGGGAGGGCCAGCTCCTGCCCACTCCGCACCTCCTTACCCCAAGGTCCATCTACCAGCCCTGCTCTGCTTTCTCTCCAGGGTCACCTCTGACCTCTGGGCGTGCTTCTAAGGAATGGCACCAGTATATAGGCTAGACTGAGGAAAAGAACCAGTAAATATCTGGCTTTATTTTCCAAAGTTCCAGTTGACTTGCCTAGATTTATATGGAAAATCATCCTTTAAAATGGGCTGGAGAGATGGCTCAGCAGTGAGATCACTCGCTGCTCTTGCGGAGGACCCAGGTTCAGTTCCCAGTACCCACATGGTGCTTCACAGTGAGCTGTAGCTCCAGTTCCAGGGGATCCAGTGCCTTCTTCTGACCTCCATGGGCACCAGATAAACACATGATGCACATACATACATGCAAGCAAAACAGTACAACACATAAAATGAAATAAAACATTTTTTTTTTGAGGCAGAATTTCACTATGTAGCTCTGGCTGACCTGGAACTCACTATGTAGACTAGACTGACTTTGAACTTGTAGAGATCCACCTGCCTCTTCCTCCCATGTTAAAGACATGAGCCACCACAGTTGGCTTTCAATAGATCTTAACAAATAAAATTTAAACACCGAACTTCAGGAGAATTGTAGTTTTGGTAGCTATGCTACATCAGCTCAAAACTACAACTGCACATCATATACGTTATATACATTTGCACACCTGTATATGCATGTCCACACCACATACTTACAAACCTAACCCCCCCCACACACACACACAAACATCCCTGCACTTTTCCCAGCATAAACACCGATGTGGGTGTCATGGCAGGCAGAGACCATGGTCTGCCGCGGACACTATGGTATCTGTTGTGTTTGCTGACTGTGGCTTACATGCTCTTCGGCCCCACACCCATTTTGCTCAGGAAGCAAACAGTGCTTAGGCCTGGTTCTGGTTTGTTTTCTGATGCTGTGATCAACGCCGTGACAAAAGCAACAGTGGGGAAAGAAAAGGTTTGTTTGGCTTCCGCTTCCCGGTCACAGCCCATTGTAGAGGGAAATCAGGGCAGAAGCACAAGCAGGAACTGATGGAGGAGTTATGAAGGAACTCTGCTTACTGGCTTGTTCACTGGCTCTCTCTAGCTCATTCCCCAGTTCAGGCTCAGCCACCTTCTTATAGAGCCCAGGCCCAGCCACCTAGGGATGGTACTGCCCACAGAGGGCTAGGTCCTCCCACCTCAGTCATTAGTAAGACAATCTCTTATAGACATGGCCACAGGCTTGTGTCAGGTTAATCAATTAACCGATTACAAAAACAGCACAGGACTATTAGCACGTTTACGATAAAAGAGGTGATGTTACCTGGCCTGACCCTTGGCCCACCCTCCTTCATTAAATAATCTCTTCAGGCTGTTGATAGGTGTTTGGTATTTTTAAGTTTCTATGAGGGGCATAGCAACTGGTAGCAGCATCTCTGCTCCCCAAACAATTGTGTGCCAACGCTGACATCATGAGCAGAGAGGAAAGGACAACTTGCCGCTTCGGACTCTACAGTCTACACTAGGAAGCTCAGCTTTGACCCACAGCACCTGAGCTTCCCTCACCCCACCCCTCGCAGCCCTGCATATATGTTCAGACTATAACTCAGGTCAGCTTAGACTTGGCTCTTGGGTCCTGGGAGGATGGGGAAGGGAGAGGACAGGGTTATCAAATGGGATCCGCACTGAGTCACAGGTGTGTTTCACCCTCTCCTGCCTCCAGGACATGGCCATGGGCTGTTAGGTTCAGAAGTCCTTTAGGATCATGGTTTCTTCCAAAAATGGGCGTGGTTATCGATGCTGATGAAATCTGATCCACCTCTGACCCCTGGACTGGAGTCCATAGGACAGGCCACACAGGCTTTCTGCTCTGGAAACAACCGGCTAGTAAACGTCTTGTTTATACAACAATGAGGTGCATAAAATTCAGCTTGCCCTTCCATGAGAGGACAGCGCCTGCCACTCCCAGCTCACCATGAGCTCCGGGTCCCCTCTGATGGCTGTGGAGAGGGCGCAGCTGTGAAATGGCTAGCCTAGGACTCCAGAGCACAGGTTCAGACAGAAGCTCAGATGGCCGTCCTGCTCATATCTGTACCCTGAAGAATTCTTCCCGGCCTTGGTAGAGGTCAGAGGACTGCTGCTCTGTGTGAATAGTGGAGTCACAGGTCAGCTTCTGCTGGGGGCAGAAGTCTGTCAGCCAAACTACTGAGGTAGAAAGCTATTTGGGATAACGCCACTATTAAAAGTCCAGATGCTTTCTTAGTGACTGAGGTGAGATGGAATCTTAATTCATCTTTCATTTGCATTTTGCTGATGGCTAGTGATGCCGCACGTTTCCTTCATATGTTTGTTGGCCATTTATATAGTACTTCATCTTTTCAAAACAGCTTGTTCGTCTCATTTTCCTATTTATTGAGTAGAGTAGGTTATTTGATTTCTTGGTATTTGGTTATTTTTTTTTAGTTCTTTGTATATTCTAGGCCAGATATTAATCTTGTCAGATTTGTCATTGAAAAAGATTTCCACAAATGCTGGCAAGGATATGGAGAAAATAGAACTCTTCTATATGACTGATGGAAATTTAAATTACGCCACTATGGAAGTCAGCATGGAGTCTCCAATAGTAGTAGTAGTAATTAATATTATTAATAATAATAATAATAATAATTGAAACAAAAACTGTCACATGATCCAGCTATCCCACTTCTGAGTATTTACCAGAATGTATGAAAGAGATTATTGAACATCCATGTTCATTGCTGCACTATTCACAGATAGAACTGGCTTATATGTTCATCAGCAGATAAATGAAGACAGTGTGAGATATGTACATATATATATATATAATGGAATTTTCTCTACAGGAATGAAATTACACCTTTTTCAGGGAAATGAATGCAACTGGAGAGAGTGGTATTAGTAAATTACGTCAGATTCAGATAATATTGACATTTCATATCATTAGTAGATCCTAGGTTATATATTTGTATATGTATATATATTATATGTGTATATATGTTGTATATATGACATAAAGGTACAGGTGGACCCATAGGGATGGAAGGGACTGATAAGAAGGATGGGAAACAAAAGGGAAGACAGGCAGCTACAGGGAGAACATGGTCAAAGTACATAATATCCTTGCATGACGATGTCCTTATGGGACCTGGTACTGCACACAATAAATATAAAAGACTTTCATATGGATAAGACTGGGAAATGGTTAACTCTGTTTCATGCTCTGAGTAGTTTATTACTAGGTGACTTTGTCACAGTGTGAACACAACAGAACACTTACGTAGACCAAGATGGACAGACAGCCCCGGAGAAGGCTGCTCTGCACAATCAAGGGATCTACAAATGGACGTGGTAGCCATGCCTGTAATTCCATCATGAGGAAAGCTGAAGCAGGAGACTCAGGCGGCCAGGGTTAGTGAGTTCAGGGCTATCCTCACGTACACGACGAGACCCAAAACACTTTTTAAAAGGGCTACCTAGAGAGGTGACTAAAGCAGTAAAACATTTGCCTTGCACTCTTTAGGATCTCAGTTTGGCCCCTCAGAGTCCACATAAAAAAAGGAGTACAGCGGTTTGTGATTATTACCCCAGCCCAGCGTAGGCAAAGACAGGTGGCCCTCTGGTGGTCGCTGGGCAGCTAGCCCAGCCTACTGGGGGAAGTGCTGGGCCAATCAGAGACCGCCCCCCCCACACACACACAACTGAAACAAACTGTGGAGGATACCTGAGCACCAATGCTCCAGATTGACCTCTGACCTTTATATGCATTTGTACACACACAAAGAAACTTCTAGAGATGGAGGAGAGGGGAGTGTGCGGGAGGTAGGCAGTGAACGTGAGATTCGTGCAGCAACTGCAAGCTAACACAACACATGTTTTGTCATATATTATTTTTTGTAAATAAGGAATGCACTCAAAAGTAGTAATAAAAATTACTTAAGTTAAAAGTAAACAGAGGGTGGGCCGGATGACTCGGCAGATCAAGACGCTTGCTGCCAACCTGATAGCCCGAGCTTGCTCTCCAGAACCCACACGGTAGAAGGAGAGAACCAACTCCCATAAGCTGTCCTCTGACCTCCACATGTGAGAAGTGAATGTGCATACACATGAATATACACATGTGTGCACATACGTAAGTGAAAATAATTTTTAAAATGCATAAACCAACTACATAGTCATGGATTGTCATTGACAAGTGTTATGCACTGTGTGTGACTTATGTGCCATACTTTCCCAACACCAGCACCACAGCAGACATGTCTGCACCAACATCACCCCACACAAGCCAGAAATGGATCTTACCATCATGTTCTGGCCATTACAGTATCAATGGGCAATAAGAATTTTTCAACTCCATTATAATATCATGAGACCATAATTATATATGTTTTATATATGTGTGTGTATGTATATATATGACTCATGTATATATATATACATACACACACATATATGACTCTTAGGAACATAAGGAAACAGGAACCTATTTCCCACTCAAACCTGGGAGTCCTGGGCAGCTGAGGGCCTGACTCTCAGGCTCCTCCCAGGGCTAAATGGCTCATGACCTGCTTTAGTAAATCACAGGTTTAGTAGAAAGCCTCCACCCCATTCATTTGTATTATGACTTCACAGAGGGGCCAGGTAGCGCTCATAGGCTCCACAACATCTGGAGTATTATTAAGTCCTTTCTAGAACACCTTTGCTGGCCCCTGTGCAGGGTGCTTTTTGGAATAAAAATATGGCAACGGTACAGTGGCCAAAACTTCTCTTCAGGGGTTTATGTCATATCTGCCCATGCTTCACTGAACAAACTGAGTCCCACAGCCCCAACCTACTTGAGGACAGGGATTCAGAGTCCGCATGACACCCCCGTCCCACGTCCCACACTGACATGTAAGCCTTTACATTGAACACAGAGGTTAGGAACTGAAGGTACCTCTGTCCGCGGCAGGTGATGTGAGAACTGTCACTTGTAAACCATAGGGTCATTTTTTTTTTTTGTCTCTAATGGCCCTCCAGTCTGCCTGTGTGCTTCTACCAGTTCTGTGGGACGAAGTGACAGCACCGTGGAGGGCCCTGGCAGGTCCCAGAGATGGCCTTTCGGGGCCCAGCTCCCATCCAGCCAGGGGCAAGTCCTTCAGTGAATCCCATTCACTGCCCCCACTCCCCATCCCCACCCCCACCCTCCACCCCCACACTAGGGAGCCCAGCTGCCAACAGGTAAGCAACCCCTGGAGAGGGAAGAAATGTCCCTTAATATTGGTGTAACTGGGAAGGTGTTTGGAGATCACCAGGGAGAATCAAAAGAACATTGCTCAAGCATCCTGTGCTTCAGAAGGAAACTGAACTGTGCCTGGAGTCCGAGTCTTATCTCTGCTGCTAGCGTGATGGGCACAAGCTGGAGGAGGTACTGGGTAAGAGCTGACGACATTAACAGTCATGGCTGCCCCGGGCCTGCTGCTGAGGGTGCCTCACCGTCAAATGCTTATCAGTCCTGCTGCCCCTGGCTCTCCACCCACCTGCAAAGCTCCAACTGCCTGAAAGGCTGAGAACGCGGCTTATTTTTAGAATTTTTAGAAAGTTATGAATTTAATTGCATGCCTTATAAGGAATTGTTTTTTAAAAACCTACCAGTTGAACTTCAACAATGAGGACAAACAATCCCACAGCGATGATCTGGTCCAAGAAGAACTTCCTTCTGTAATTCTGGAAGTAGATGGATGTGGGCCCTGGATGTGGGACTTGAGCTAGGCCTGGAAGAGGGGTGCCTGGAGGGAGGATCAGGTAGACTCATGTGCCTAGACTCTGAGGAAAGATCTGGAAGCATTGCCGATTTGGAAACGGGCAAGCCACCACATACGCATGGAGATGCTGTGTTCTAGAAAATGCCTAATAGAAATGCCTTTGGTTCTCTGGATTCACAAATCCATCTGTCTAAGGCCACCTGGCAAGTGGCTTTGGTCCAAAGGGGTAAAAAAGCTAACGGAAGAAGGCTGTGGATGAAGATCATCTATGCTTCTTTGTAATTAAAAAAAAAAACAAATGCCCAGGACTATCTCAATCTGTTCAGAGTGAAAACCTATAAAGCCACAGGTAGGTGGGAAATAGATTCCATGTCTTCCTCACAAACCTCTTTCCACCCCTAGTATGCCGTGGGCACTACTTCCCCACAGGCCACCCTCAGCCTCAGCTGATCTTCAGTGGTATCGAAGGCATGCCCTGTAAGCTTCTGCACACCACTGTGGCTCACTGCATTTCCCCATCAGCTGCGGGTGGACACTCCCAGCTCATCCTCTCAGGATGGACTCCCAGAGCAGGCAAAAGGTCAGGCGGTAATTACTGTAGGCCGCGTGGGCATAATGTCTCCATGTCAGCTGATCGTCCTGGTATAGTATAGCTAATGCAGCCAGGGTAAACTCGGTGGATGAACATGGGGCGGAGGTACTGGGGTACCATCTGACCCGTGGTCACACTGTGGCCCTGGCTGACATCATCCAGTCAGCAGCTTTACATTCCTGCTGCAGCGGTCTCCAAGCAAATCTGGCAAGCTTGTGAGAAGGGCATGGCAGTGGGCAGGAGTAGAGGCATTGGCCTCCACCTTCAGTGGCGAGCGTGGGTGGAAGGTATAGGGGTGTGGTGGTTTGGATGGTAGATGTACCTCCATGGTCTTAGACCTTTGGATACTTAGTCCCCAGGTTGGCACTGTTTTGGAAAGTTAGGCCATGTGACCTTGCTGGTGGAAGTAATCCACTGGGCATAGGTTTTGAGAGCGTAAAGATTTGCACCATTTCTCATTTGCTCTTTCTGCCTCCTGTTTGTGGTTCAGGATGTGGGCCCTCAGCTTCTGCTTCAGCTGCCATCCCAGCTGGCTGCCATGGTTCTGTGTTATTGTTGTGATGAACTCATATCCCTTTGGAACCATAAGCCCCAGATAAGCCAGTTCTTCTATAAGTTGGCCTGGTCATGGTGTTTTATTGCAGCAATATAAAAGTAAAGGGCTCTGGGGTAAAAAAATATCCATGCTTCCTTGGAGAGCCCTCCAATCTAGTTAGACTTCTGGCCTCTCTCCTACCTCTGGGCATCTAGCTATATTTCTCTCCTGTCCTGTCCTATCCTGTCCTAGTCTATCCATTCTGATTATGTGCAGAACCAAGCAGAAGACCCAGGCCACAGATGCTTTATTCTAAGCTTTTCTCTTGGAAGCCAATTCACCAAGTGTACCACAGTGATGGCAAGTATTGAATAAAACATGTTCATCTCATCGCCCCTTGGGGTGAGAACAATGTTTTCATGATGCATACTAAAAAAAATGATAAGGTATTTCATCTTGGGGTTCTTCATCTGTGGCAGAGTCTCAAAACAGCTTGGAACCCCAGCATCGCTGCCAACCTCATACCGATTTTTCTCTTATTATTCCCAGTGGTAAAACAACATGGCTTACTTGCTGTGCTTGCTTAAGAGACTATTAAATTGCACTGAGGAATCTCTAGTGTTTGTAACAGTTGGATAGTTTAGGACTGAGCGATGGCAGTATTGCAGCCAGAAGCCAAAACTGACTTGGTCCCAAAGGAAGCTGGAATTTCACAGTACAGGTCACTGTCACCAGCAGTGGCCCAGATCTTAGTTACTGGGGTGTGCATTCACTCAGCCAGAAAGAGAGAAGTATGAGATCCAGGGCTCTGTCTGGTTTCTGGCATTGCTTGGGTAGGCAAGGAATCCTGTAACGCTGGCAGAACCACGCCAGCGTGGGCGGGCCCTCTGGTCCACTTTTATACCGGCACCATGATAAATCTCACGCAGTAAGAACATCCTCACTGGCCATGACAATTTTAGATGAACCTGGCTGGGCTAAATGCTCATGAGTTGTGTTTTATAACAGTAGCCCTAAAGCTATTGCTGGTTCTTTGTTCTAAGTGGGCAGTAGCTCCATGGCGTAAGCTACTGGTGTACCCGTGTGGTCAGCCAGCTTTCTGGAGAGAGAGAGAGAGAGAGAGAGAGAGAGAGAGAGAGAGAGAGAGAGAGAGAGAGAGAGAGAGAGAGAGAGAGAGAGAGAGAGAGAGAGANGAGAGAGAGAGAGAGAGAGAGAGAGAGAGAGAGAGAGAGAGAGAGAGAGAAAGAGAAAGTGTGTGTGTGTGTGTGTGTGTGAGAGAGAGACAGCACACTTGTGGAGGTCAGGGGCAATTTTTGAAGAGTCAGTTCTTGTCTTCTGTATTGTGTTCTGGAGGCAGTGGACCCTGTGACTTCTGCAGCTGTACTGTGTGCTCTAGGTGGGCCATGAGCACTGGGTAATTCTCCTACCTGGTCCTTCATATCCCCATAGGAGTGCTGGGATTACAGATGTATATTACCATCTTCGGCTTTGTTATATGGGCACCAGGGATTCATACTCGGGTCACCCGGCTTGTGCAGTAAGTGCTTTTACTCGCTGAGCCATCTCTCTGCCCCACCCCAATTTTCTTTGTTATGACACGAGACTTCTCTCGGGAAGGGGTCAGTAGACACAGATGCCTGGTGAGCCAACCTGGGCATGGCTTTGAAGCTGGAACAGAGATTTCTACCAGGTAAACTTGAAGTCAATATAGACCATTCTGTTAGACCCATTGTCTTAGGTTTCTTTTGCTGTGAACCACTATGACCACAGTAACTCTTATAAGGAAGAGTTGGTTGGATGGTTGGCTTACAGTTTCAGAGGTTCAGTCTATTATCATCATGGTGGGGAGCATGGCAGCACACAGGTAGATATGGTGCTGGCTACATTTTGATCAGAATGTGACAGGAAATGGGCTGACAGTCACACTGAAGGAAACTTGAGCAAAAGAGACCTCAAAGCCCAACCCCCCAGTGACACACTTCCTCCAACAAGGCCACACCTACTCCAACAAAGCCATACCTCCTGATAATGTCATTCCCTATGAGATTATGGAAACCAGTTACATTCAAAGTACCACTGTAAGTGTTACAGCTCTGGAGAGAAAGGTATCCTGACCTTTGGAAGTCAGGCTATCCCTGTAAATGCTACAGCTCTGCTCCACTAGGGGACGGTCCCTGCAGAAATGTAGCAGCTCTACTCCACTCTGGCAAAAGGGCCGCTGTTACAGCTCTGCTCTGCTAAGAGAGTTTTCCCACAGAGGGATAGCAGATCTGCTCTGCTCCTACAGAGTCATTACTTTTCTGCTCAGCTCTGCTCAGGGAGTTACCGGGCAGAAATGTAGCGGTTCTGCTCCACTCCGGCAAAAGAGCCATTACAGCTCTTCTCTGCTAGTTTCACGGCAGAGATATCGCCATTCTGCTCGGCTGTGGCAACAGTTGTTACTTCTCTGCTCTGCTCCGCTCTGGAGAAAGAAGGTCTTCACCCAAGCCTCATTCAAGAGACTTATTGGGAGGGAGGAATCCAGGAGGGATGGCTGCTTCTGCCAGGGAGGAAAAAGGCAGCTCCCAACTGAACAGGTACAGGGCTTATATAGGGTTTCTTAGGGGCAGAATTTTTCTAGGGTGAAGATTTTCAGGGTGGGAATTGGTCGGATCTCAATCCCTGAGCTTGGAGAAGCTCAGAGATTGGCTGGATTTCATGCTCAGGGATTGATTGGTTTCTGTGCTGAGTTGGTCAGGACCAGGGTATGTTTCTTTGACTCTGGTTTCAGGGCCAAGTTGTGTTTTTTTCAATGACCCTGGTTTAACCTTTTGGCCCTGGTTTCAGGACCCGTGAATTTGCTCTGGTCTCAGGGTCGGGGTATATTTCTTTGACTGTGGTTTTAGGGCCAAGGTGTGTTTATTTGGCTGGCCCGTTTACCCTACAGCCACAATTCATAGTCATAGTTTTTGTTTGTTTGTAACTAAAAACTTGGGAGAATTTCATACCCGAATACTGTATTTAAATCATTTCATCCCCCTCCTCTTCCCCTCCAATTCCTTTCCTGTTCCCCCAACTCCCTTTCAAAATCATGCCCACTTCTATAATTACGATTATTATTTACGTGTGTATACAGATATATATGTGTAGGTATATATTTGTGTATACAACCTTACCGAGTCCATTTAGTATTGCTCGTGTGCATATGTTTAGGGGATGACCACTTGGGACTGCATAACCTATCAGTGGGCTCATCCCAGGAGAAAATCAATTCTCCTGCCCCCTGCGGCCGTTAATGGCCTATAACTCTTCATCTAGGGGTGGAACCTTGTGAAACTTACCCTATCTGTGCTGACATGTTAACCGTTCTCAGAAAGTTCTTGTTTAGGCAGCTACATTGTTGAGATTTTATGGGGACAGCATTCCTATCATGTCAGGAAGACGCTTTGATAGCAGCCAGCCTGATCCCTGGGCTCTTAAAATCTTTCTGCTCCCCCTTCTCCAGTTTTCCCTGAGCCTTAATGCAAAGGGGTTACATTGTATCTATATCATTTGGGGCTAGGAACCCCACAAACACTTATTCCCTATATTTTGATCAGTTGTGGATATCTGAAAAAAATCTATCTGCTTGGGAGGGTGAGCGTTACACTTGCCTGTTGGCATAGGAACAGTAAGAAACTATCTCCTCTAGGACCAGTAACCTCACCTGCAGTGGGTAGGTGGCCAAGCTTACAGTACCAGGCATGGATTTCCTCCTACTGTGCAGCCCTTAAGTCCAATTAGACAGCTATTTGGTTAGCTCCCAAGATAGAAGTGCCGTGATTGCACCATTGGGGATATCTTGCTGTGCTGGTCATTGTTGTGGTTCATAGGTTTTAGAGCTGGGGAGGACTTCTGATAATTTTTTCCCCCGGGCAGCTTGCATAGCACCTTCCAAAAACAGGAAAGCTAGCCCTCAGGGAGGAGGCTCTGAGTACTGTATCCAAAGTGTGTGGTGTCTGAAGCAATAGGATCTTACCTTCAAGATCTAGGAGGCCACCAAGGGCAGCAGCAACGGCCTTTATTGCTTTGGGAGACTCTTGGATTCAAATGACCAACAGATTGAATGGAGGTTTTGTTAGAGAGCCAATGGCTCTTGGGGGGAACATTACCGCCCCATATGACAGAACTCCATTTAAGGAAGCTGTGTTTCCCTGTGTCTTCCCATTAGTGATAATTACTTCTCCTTCCTTCTGCTCCCTCTGCATTACCACCCTCCCTGATCCCCAGGTAGGTCCCCTGCGGGTCCCCTGCAATCCCCCTCCCTCCCCACGTCACAGCACCTGGGTCCTATGGTGCCATATCACCCGAGATCCCTTTCTACTCTACTGGCTTCCGTGGATCCTTCAGGCTGTATACGCAACCCGGAAGATGTGGAGCTATGATCCCCATGCTGTGAGTGAGCAGAACTGGCCCCGTGAAGATGACAGTACTATCAGAAGTGATTTACAGATTCAGTGCGATTCCAATAAAAAAAAAATCTCTGACATTCTTCACAAAAATAGAAAACCCGTATCTGTCACCCTGCATAAAAATCAACTCCAAAGGGATTGAAGACCTCAGTGTGAAACCTGGAACATGGAAACTGCCAGAAGAAAAAAAAAATGAATGCTGTACCCTACAAGACACAGGTGCAGCAAAGGGCTCTCTGAGCAGGATTCCACTCACTCTGGATTAAGGCCCGCACTTGACAAAAGGGAGCTCAGTAAGTCAAAAAGTCTCTGTACAGCAAAGGGAATAGGATTATAGAGGAAGGCCACAGAGTGGGAGTGAATCTTTGATGAATCAGGAAAATAACCCAGTGAAAACCGTGGGCTGCGAATATCAACAGAAAGTCTCAAAGGGGAAAATAAAATTGACTGAGAATTTTTTTTAAGTACTCAATCTCCTTAGCGCTCAGGAAGGGCAAGTTAAAAACTACTTTGAAATTTCATCTTACCCCAGTCAAACTGGCTCAGATTAAGAAAGCAGCTAACAAACTCTGACGATACGGGAAACGGGGACTCTCAGTCGCTGTCCTAGAAGGCCGACTGCTGTAGCCACTCTGGAAGTCGGTGGAGAAGTTCTCAGAAAACTAAAGCTAGACCTGCGGTATGACCCACCTCTGCCACTCCTCCACAGGGATCCAGAGAACTTGACGGCGCACAGAAACCCTGCTCAGCCATGGCCTTTGCCACTCTGTGCACAACAGCCAGGAAATAGACACAATGTAAATATCTTTCCCCTGATAAAGATGTAGTCCATACGCAATGGAATCCTATCCAGCTGTGAAGAAAGATGAACTCGTAGGTTAATGGATGGAACTGAAAAATATACTGAACGAGTTAACCCAGGCTCAGAAAGACAAATGTCACGTGTTCTCTATTATTTGTGGATACACAATCCCGATTTTCATTCAAGGCAACCAGGGCCCCTCTGCCTTTCGTATTTTCATTATTTCCCTGTTTCTAAAAGTAGTTGATTAAAAAATCTAATCAGAAGCAAGACCTAGTGGCACATTCCTGTAATCCTGGCTACTCAGGAGGCTGAGGCAGGAGGATCTCAAGTTCAAGGCCTGCTTGAGATATAGGATGAGCTCAAGGCCATCCTGGGCAACTTAGACATTCTCTCAAATAAGTAAGAAGACAGCTGGGCATATGTACTCGGCGTTAGAATGGTTGTTTAGCCTGCACAAGGCCTTGGTTTCCATCAACATTCCAATATATACATTCAACATCTGTATATAAAGAAAGGCAGAGAGGCTGCTCACAGTCAGGTGGAAGCCCTGGGAGCTAGAGAACTAGATCATCTCTTGCCCTACAGTCACACTCGGGTTTATCTCATCCCTCCCAGTACCGCTCTGTTACAGACGCATTGAAACGATCTTGGGAGAAGAATGGTTCGTTAGGGGTGCGGAGGTGCATTTGGATAGTACCTGTTACTAGAGGCTGGGCCGGATGCCTGGAACCCTGTGCACTACCCAGGCCTGTGAGTTTCTTATCGGCTCTGCAAGGCTTCGGTGCCTGCCTTATGCTTTTTGCCAGCATCAGAAGAGGCGGCTGCCCACCAGGGATCCACGCCCGGCTCATTCATCTCTCTCAGCTGATATGCTCTAAGCGGACATGTTCGAGAAGTCTCCAGAGAGCCACAGCCCCCCATCTTCCTGCCCCAGGAGGTTTGCTCCTCTTGTGGTTTCCATGGTGACAGAGATGAAGATGTGACCCCCGAAGTGGATGGGCAGGACCCATCCGAAAACCACAAAGCCCAGCAACCTTCCTTTGCCAGGTTAGTTTTTGTCCCCGAGGGCAGTGCTCGCTCTGGTGTTGCTGCCACCTGGCGGGAACTCTGCTGCTCCCACTCTGGACGCCATTGCGTGGCAGTGCCACGCTGTGAGCCACATTCCGCCACCACGGAGCATGAGCCACACTCCACGGAGCATGCGCTGTAGGCCTTCCAAGTTGGGGAAGGACCGTCTTAGTTTCTTTTCCTGTTGTTGGGATCAAATCTGACAAAAGCAACAAAAAAGGGATTGTTCTGGTTTAGAGTCCCTCGAGGACACACTTCTTCGTGGGGGGTTAGCAAAGATAGCAGCAGGAAAGGCAACCGGGCAGGAGCAGCAGGAAGTCGGCCACACTACATCTGCAGTCAAGAAGCAGCGTGAATAGGAAGTGGTGCCAGATGATGAAGCCTCAAGGCCCTCCTCCAGTGACCCATTTCCTCTAGCAAGGATCTACCCTCTAAAGGTTCCACAACTTTGCCAAACTGTGCCGCCAGTAGGGGACCCAGTATTCAAACACGTGAGTCTGTGGGGGATATTTCTCATTCAAGCCACAGCAGATACCTCTATGAGTACAACCTGTATTGTAGTTCTAAGCAATGCAGACCTGAGAAATCTCACGCGTTTGTTTTGTAGCATTTGTTGACCAGCTTTCCAGGAAAACCACCAGCAATTACTCCGTGGAGCTGAGGTGGCAATGCCCTCCCCTCTAAGACCTCTAAATAGGCCTGAGAGTCTGTCAGCCCCAGAGTTCTTGGGAATTCTCAGCCCATCCTCCTAAGCCTCCTGATACATGCTCTATGGGGCACTGGATATTTGGGTTCCCCGGAGGATCTGTGGATGTCTGCAAGCCTTCATATCACCCCGTGCATAACAAGCACCAGCGTTGCCCATACTTGGCTAAGCCTTCCCCTTTGCTCAGGGAGATGGAATTCTGCCTTCGCTGTCTCCTGCCAAACACATTATGCCTTTCTATTTAATTATGGCTTGAATGGCTTCAAGACCATTGGAGACAGTTCAACCCATTATGCCTTCATATATGTCTGAACAGAAGGGCCAAAGTGGTGTTTAGGGGATTTGCAGACAACAGCGACCTCTAAGGGTTGACATTTCCTTGCCTCCCAGAACCTTAACGGGGAGAACTCAGCATGCAAGGACACTTGGAAGGCACAGCCTTGAGAGGGAACCCACACCCTGCATAAAGGGGCCCATGGAGTCTTGAGACTCCAGATGCAGAGGCTCTGGAGAGGGACATGCTATGCTTTGTTGTTGGTGGTCCTCCTTCTGTCTCTTGACTGTCACTACAAGTTAATGTTCGGCTCCTCAGAATGACACTTCTCTTTCTTTTTCTTTTTTCTTTTCATTTTTTATTAAATCCTTCTCATTTTAATTGTTTGGATAGGAACGTGCTATACATTTTCCCCCAATCCTCTTTTACCCTCCCCTCTCCTCTTCTGCCCTCCACGCTCCCAATTTACTCAGGAGATCTTGTCTTTTTTCTACTTCCCATGTAGATTAGATCCATGTATGTCTCTCTCAGGGTCCTCTTTGTCACCTAGTTTCTCTGGGGTTGTGGCCTGTAGGCTGATTATCCTTTGCTTTATGTCTATCATCCACTTATGAATGAGTACATATTGTATTTGTCTTTCTGGGTCTGGGTTACCTCACTCGGGATGGCTTTTTCTAGTTCCATCCATTTGCCTACAAATTTCAAGGTGTCATTGTTTTTTTACCACTGAGTAATAAATACTCCATTGTGTAAATGTACCTCATTTTCTTTATCCACTCTTTGGTTGAGGGGCATCTAGGTTGTTTCCAGGTTCTGGCTTTTATGAATAAGGCTGCTATGAACATAGCTGAGTCCGTGTGGTGTGAGTGAGCATCCTTTGGGTATATGCCCAAGAGTGGTATTTGCTGGGTCTTGAGGTAGACTGATTTCTAATTTTCTGAGAAACTGCGCGATAGCACTTTTGAGCAAATTTTGCAGTTGGAAAGAAGAGTTCCTGGAAAGAACTTGTGTCTGTCAAAGCTGACCAATTAAAATTTCAGGATCGGTGGCCAGTTTGGAGTATTGCAGATCCAGAGCCTGATTACAGTTTCTTTGGGGCTCTTTTTAGCTTAGCTAAAGAGGCTTCCCTTGCCTACCTCAATGTTAGACCTAACATTGATTAAAAAAAAAAAAAAAACTTTGGAATGCATCAACTCAGCAAACCTCTGTTCTCCAGCAAAGGATCCAGTGTGTTACCAGGGCGCTCAGGGCCAGTGGCTGAGCTTTTCTGCTGTGCAGTAACACCCTACTCAATGTCTCCACCGAAGAATCTGCAAAGTGTCTGGAGTTATGACTTTTCCTTTGCTCTGTTACTTCATGAAACTGCTTCCACATGGAACACGGTACTCAGGGAAACCTATATCTATGTTCCCAGTTCATGGCCACCTAAATTTGCTTCCAGAATGCGTTGTCTGGATTTTCGCTTTCCACACAACACACGCTAATGATTAATTCAGGTTTTAAGGACAAAGCCAGACAGCTCCGTCCCACACTATCTTCCCCTATGCTGACCTAGGTACGATACTCAGAAGGGGCTCTTGAAAGATGCCCTGGGACAGGTGTTTTGGGCCACAACCTCCCTCCAGCGGGCCATAACAATCTGATTAACAGCCAGGGAAGGGAAGCCTGACAAGGGGGAAGGTAGGTGGCTTTGACACCATGGGAATACGCGTGGCTGCCGGTGTCCACTGACCTGCTTTCTCCTTCTTAGACGGAACCCTCCCTTCTGCTCACTCCCGTGTCCTCTTGTCTCTTTGCAGGACTCCTCTTCAGCTGGACCTGTCCCCACAGCCATCCCACGAGCTGCCGCGGTGGCTGGAGAACAGAGCATGTCTCCCAAAACCCAGCTGCCCCTCAACGTGTGAGCTGCCCCTCATGTCTGTCGGCATTCTCTGCACACTGGCATTTACACAAGTGGTTTCTAGTGGGTTTTTCAGTTAGTTACTGGCTGTGGCTGTGGAGTTACACACGCATGCTAATGTTGCTGCTCAAAACAAGAGGGTGAAAACAAAATCCAAAGTGGTCCCTAGGATGGTTAGGAGAAGCGGGTGGAAATGAACATTATTTGATGGGTCTCAGAGGTCACTGAGGAAAGAAAGGGTGTGTGGCAAGGTCAGGAGGCATCTTTGGAAGTGTGGGCAACAGCTTGATACCGCCTGCTGAGAAATGCCACCCCGAGGCAGGCCAGCTGCGTACCAACCCCAGATATAATCACATGAATCACTGCTAGGAAATGAGGTGTTTATCTTGTTGAGGAAATTTTCTCTGGTAAATTACAGCATTTAAACGATACGTGGAATTCTAAAACTCCCATTTAAATAGCCTTCCCAAGAATTAGATAGCTTCTGTATTTGGCAATGAGCTCAGCCTCTTGAATGGACACTTTAAGGTGGAGTGGATAGATGCGGCAGACAGACAGACAGACAGACAGACAGACAGACAGACACATCATTCTAGGCAAAGCCAGTGGGGCAGTCGGAATCTGTGTGGTACAGAATGTAATGTATTGTGGGAAAGCTTCTACAACCACCTTGACCATCCAGTTGGACTCTGGCCTTGCTCATTCTGCCAAGTCCAGATGTTAGACTCAGGCATGAATAAGAAAGTTCTGAACACCTTCATGTTTACCCAGCTTAATAAAAGAAGTCTGAAATGTATTCACTTTTCTCCTGGCTTCCCAAGGAAACCAAATCAATAAACTATATCCCAGATTAGCCTTCAGGTTAAAATTCACATTTTCAACAGGACTAGGTGTCAAGGATAGTTAGCCCTGCCATTTGTAAATTCAACTATCCTTTAATTCAACTATTCATGGATAGAAAATATTCAACAAGAAATTCCAGAAAGTTCCTCAAAGCCAAACTTGTGGGTTTTTTTTTTATGCCACCTGTATAAGTGATGTGCAGATTTTGTGTTCAGTATCATGCCACTGAGATAAAGGATACAGAAGAATGGCATGCATTATAAGCAAGTGTCGGGATGTTCTTTATTTGGGTGCATGGGGGATCCTGAGATCCTGTGGATCTGGTCCTGGTCTGCTCCTTTGGTTTCATTCCAAGCCAGCGGGCACAAAACGCGAGTGAGAAGGCGAGAATGAGGAGTTGGATACCAGGTACCACCCCAGGGAAGAAGGCCCCTGTCCACAGGAAATGGCCTGGTGCCGTTCCCAAATGAGAGGCTGGGCAGAAACTAGCTTCAGTTTCTGCCACACTCAGGCTCTCGTAACTACCCGCATTTCCCTGAAAGTCAGGACATCATGTTCCTGGGTATGGAAGACTCCAACTCTTATATGTCAGGCAAGCTACCAGAAAAGATATATCTGTGTCTTTAAGACCCGGGAGTTAGGAGTCATCCAGCTACATTCTTGGGGTCTCGGCTGTAGACACTAAACACAAAGGACCCTCTTTCTCCATAGCCCTTTCTACTACAGAGACAAGGTCACTAGGACCTATAACATGGCCTTTCCCCCTCCCTACCTCACCCTAAGTCATGATGCCACTATTTAGCTTGCGGGAGACATACTTATCAGATAATACCTGGCAGTAACAAAGACTAGGGTAGGGGTGAGTCAGCAGGTAACACAGTGATGGTCTTGGGTAGGGGTGAGTCAGCAGGTAACACAGTGATGGCCTGAGTAGTAGATAACTGAGACCTTCTAAGAGGCCAGAGAAAACTTAAGAGTATGCATCCGTGACTGCCCACTGAGCATCCAAGGCATGCTTAGAAATCCCACTCATGTTGTAGCAATATACATGGTCCAGTTTGAAAACCTGGTGGTTAAAATTCTAGCTTTTATGTTACTGACTAGAAGGTGAATTTATCAAGCAGGTGTGTAGCCTAGCCTGCCACCAGTCCGCTCTCTCTAGAACACTTACTTCCTTGATTGACGGCGCTTCCTGTAACTGTAACTGTTAAGTCCTGTTCAGAATCCTCAATGTGAACATGAGATGATTTATATTTACAAAAACAACTGCAGCATCAGTACACCAATTGTGTTCAGGCTTTTATGGCCTTGGCAGTCCAGACAAGGGCCCAGATGAAGACAGTGTGTGGATCAGTGGTGGTCAGTGATGGACTAGCTCCATCATACACTGTTGCCTTCACTCTTCCTAGGGAGATAGGACTACGCATCCATGCACTCTAGATAGGGCAACCAACAGACCAAAGGAACAATCTCACCCAGATCTGGATTAGTCAACAAATAGTTTATCGGGTTTATAGGAGCATGAGTGAGGGGTTATTTATAGAAGAGAGGTGTAGATTGCCCCCAGAGAACTGCACCATCAAAAAGTTTTATTCCACTAGAAATGATGGCCTCCCAAAAGCTGCTTGAGTGGGCCTCTCTTTCAGTTAACTTCCCATCTCCTATATACTCTAACATACTGGTTCTCAGCCTGAGGGTACAACCCCTTTGGGGGTCAAATGACCCTTTCACAGATCGCTATCAGATGTCCCATATATCAGATATTCACCTTACAGTTCCTAACAGTAGCAAAGTTAGGATTATGAAGTAGGAAAAAAAAAGTTATGGTTGGGGGTCACCACAACATGAGGAACTGTGTTAAAGGGTCACAGCATTAGGAAGGTTGAGAACCCCTGGTCTAGCCCCTCCTCAGACCATATCCTCTGGTGCAGAATTACAGACAGCTAATGGGTACAGGAGGGAGGGAGTGGCTAGACCTTAGGTAAGGGTCTAATGCCCTTCTCATCCCCTCCTTCTTTAAGGGGTTGTGTTTTAGTTAGGGTTTCTATTGCTATAGAGAGACACCATGACCACAGCAATTTTTATAAAGAAAACAATTCATTGGTGTGGCTCACAGTCTCAGAGGTTCAGGCCATTATCATTATGGTGGGGAGCACGGCGGCATTCAGGTGGACATGATGCTGGCTACATCTTGGTCACAAGGCAACAGGAAGTCGAAGCTTAAGCAAAAGAGACCTCAAAGCCCGCCCCTACAGTGACACATTTCCTTCAACCAGTCCACACCTCCCAACAGTGCCGCTCCGTGTGAGTTTACCGGGGCCAATTCCATTCAAGCTACCACAGGCTGTCAACAGGCTCAGTTTTACAAAGCTTTCCTGCAGGGGCCAGCTGCTATGACTGATGGTCCTGACCACGTTATGCCTGGAGGATGGGGTTTCACGACAGACTCTCATCCACAGTCTCTGTGTGTCTTAAAACTCCTGCTGCTGACAGAGCCAGGCCAGTGATTGATGGCAGGTCGCTGCCTTTATAGAAAAGTCCCACGTCGGGTTTCTCAGGACCTGGCACACAAGAAGGCTCTCAGTTCGCAGGCACACTGCGTGACAGTGTGCTCCTCTGAGACAGTGACTCACCCCATGCTTTTCCGCTCCTTTTCTGCTGTTCCATAATTCTAACTCTTGAGCTCAAGTGCCTTCATTTGGCCAATCTGCTAGCCATGATGCCAGAGGCCCATGAATGTACGGGTCCTGAGGCCATGCCCCAGGTCAGAGCCATGCCTTCTGAAGGGTCCGAAAAGTGATGGGACCACATGTGAACAGGGTACCCCTAAATGCAAGAGAAGTAGATCCTGGCCTCAGTTTCCCCATGGATATCTTCGAGTCCGATTGTAAAGGAGGCCAAGAGAGCAGACAGGGACCAGTGAGTGACTAAGCAGCGCTGACTGGAAAGAGAACGGGAGAAAGACAACAGAGCCACTGAGACATCTCATCCAGCAGCCCAGCACGAGGCAGCTCATCTGAGCAGCGCTGCAGGCCGTGGACTGGAGAGGACAGCACAGCAGAGACCTCAGATTCGTAAACCCATCTGTGATGTGATTCATCTGGGTGAGGGGTATCTGCCTCCTCCAGAACCAGCTTGCCAGGCCATGCGAAGGACAGTCCTAACTCCTAGGAGAGCACCATCCATACAGAGAAAGGAAATTGGTCAATCAGTGGGGCACAATCACCACTTATCCAGAGAGCCACATACTTCCTACTGCAGGTGGCTCCCCGGATGTCACCTGGGAGATGTCAAGGAATCCAAAAGAGAACAGGAAGAAGAGAGCTCGTCACTTAGGCCAGGAAAAGGAAGCTGGGTAGGGTGGGAGACAGAGGCTGATAATTCTGGATAGATACTGGGTCTCTGAATCAAGTGGTTGGCACCGGTCACATGACATGTGTTTTGCATGACAGAGTCACTTGTAGGCTAACACTCCCCATGAACCTAGCACCCTCCATTCTGATGACCAAGAGCTACTAACCCTCCCTAAAGAACAATGTGAGCCCCATGTCCTGGGATACTGAGAAGAACTGATGAAGCCACACCCAGCTCAGGAAAATGAGTCATTTATTACAGACTCATCAAACAGCCAGCTCTGTCCCACAGTGGGGTGCCATTATAACCTACTAATATCCATTAGGTAAGGCTGGGTCAGTCTAGAGCAGTGGTTCTCAACCTATGGGTTATAACTCCTTTTGGGGGTCAATGGACCTTTTTACAGGGGTTACCTCGGACTATCAGAAAACACAGATGTTTACATTATGATTTATAACATTACAGTTATGAAGCAGCAACAACAATAACTGTGGTTGGGGTCAGCACAACATGAGGAACTGTATTAAAGGGTTGCAGCATTAGGAAGGTTGAGAACAGCTGTTCTAGAGCAGTGTGAGTCCTCGGGTATTGTTCCCCAGAAGCATCTTAGAGGCCAGTCTCCAGGTCAGCTTTGGTGATAGTGGACAGTACCGCACTGGTGCCTTGCCTATGGCTTTAGTCTTCCTAACCAGGCTAATATCTGCCCGCAGTTGAGGGCACGGCAGCTGGTACAGGAGGCCAGTCGCCCCTTCACCTCTCAGTGCCAGAGCCTACTCAGTCCTTCCGAAAGACATAGTTAGCTTTCCTGTGCTGACTCTCTCACTCGGCGTCCTTGCTGCCCCAGTTTATGCAGAGAGAGCCTGCACAGGTTTTCTCCACCATCTATAGCTCCTAGTCCACCTGGCACCCATCCTTTGAGCCCAATAGTTGATCGATGGGTGCACATCTTCACAGCCTGTACCTGGGTGGCTCTCACAAGACAAGAGCAGAAGCGGGACCCTTCAAAGGCGCAGTGGGGACAGACCTCACAGGAGAAATGTGAGCCAGCCACCATCTGGAGGAGAAAGAATAGGTAATGAGCAGAGGCACCGGCAGGGTCTGATTCATTCCGTGATTAGAGCGGAAGGGAGATCTGCAGACAGCAGCAAAGAGCTCACTGAAGAGACACGGAACGGGCGAGCAGCGCATGCGCCAACGGTTGCGCAGGGACACACAGCGCCACACCTAGTCCTCACGGCTGCCAGCTTGTCCATTCTGAGCTCTGCCTTGGGACTCCAGGCGTGGGAGTTAGCGCTGATGTTCAGCCTCTAACGATTGGCCAGCTTCAGTCAGGAGCGACTTGTCCTTGACTAACTGCTCCTAAGAGGCACCATTTCTAACTGGCACAAAGGCCACACACAGGCTATGGGGTAGTAGTGTAGTTGCCTTTTTCAGTGTTGGCCTTTGTGCGTTTGGAGAGGTCATCACCTGAACGTGGTGGTGCCCAGCTGATTGGGAGGTGGCAGGAGACTGCCTTCGGCACTTGCTGAAGGCCCGTGTCGTGCTTCTGCTTCTAAAGCCTTCTGAAGCGAGTGTAAAATGACTAAGGACCACGCCATCCACAAGTACACCTGTGTATTCCCAGTTCCATGCCAGCCTCTGGGCACATGGGCATTACGAGGGACATCCACCCACACAGACCAGGCAGGGCAGCTGGATAATGTAGGGGTGAAGGAGCAGTAAAAGGTGACATTGCTGTGGCTGTCACTAGGAATCCGGAAGTTAGCAGTACAGGGAGTGGGCTGCTTAGACTCCAGACTCTGATTGCTAGAACCGGTCTCTGCATACATGTCACTTGTGCGTATGGGTTCCACGCTTTCCAACTGATTGGTAAAGGAGACCAGAGCTTGGTGACATGCTGCCCAGTCAGTGTGCCACTCCGCATAAGTGCATGCCAGATACACATGCCCCGAACACAGGGAAGCCCCCAGCATCTGCCTTTGTCACCCCTCTGAGGGTCTGAGGGTGACCCAGAGAGGGAAGGGAAGGGAAGAGACTATTTCTGACAATTTTTTTTTTATGGTGAAGTTTTGCTCGCCCAGCACTGATCACCTATAGGTTAAATGTGGAAAACTGAAACTCTTGGTAGGGGTCTCATGAAGCAAAGCAAATTTCAAAGAAGGATGGCAAGGCCAAGGGCTGGAGAGGCAACTCAGAGGCTAAGCAGGTACTGCCCTTGCTCCAAGCACCCACGATGAGTGGCTCATAACTGCCAGTAACTCCAGCACCGGGGACTCTAGAGACCTCTAGTGTCTGCCAACATAGTACATGTACACATGTACACACACACACACACAATTTAAAGGTAAATCTTTTAAAAGATTAAAAGGCAAATCTCATCAGCACCCTGCTGCAATCCAAATGGCACTCCCCTACAGGGCGAGCCTTGTAGACGTACACTCAGAGCTGGCAGGTGGTATCCCCGACTCCAGAGCTAGACCTACCCCATGCCATGCTCACCCAGGCTTGAGGCTCTCATGGTGTCTGGCCCCACCCTTGGGCCATGCTAAGCATCTAAATCACAGGCCTGTCATTGACTTCAAACATACAAAATCAGTGGTAGAGTCTCGGACTTTTCCGGCCTTTGCTTCCCCAGCTGTGAAACCTCGGGGCGCACGTGGAGCCCGGTACACAGTAGATACTACTTGCCCTCTTCCCTTGCCCTGTCTCGCCAGTGCCCCCGGTGAAGCCATATTTCTGCAGGGCTGACACCTGACTGATAAGGTCCCAAAGAAAGTCAAAGCCGGGGGCTGTGCTATGAGAAGCGAGGCAGGCAGGGCTTCGGGTCGGCAGCACCCGGAAAGGACGTGACTCTCCTGCTGGGTGTCAGTCAGCACCTCAGCGCTGTCCGTACCACTGAGCATGTAATGCATATGTTTCCTTGGGCATCCCACTCCTAAGAAGTAACTTGCCCCTGTGTGCAGAGGCTTAACACAGCATGAAATACAAATCTATATTTCTGAAACCTAACTCATGCGTCTCTCAGCAGCTTCTGTACTGAAGGAAGTGAAGGGGCAGGCATTAGGCTGGGTCTCTGTTCCATGGTGGTGCCTGCAGGCTCAGTGCCAGGACAGCGGATGTGCAGCCATGTTCATCCTTTAGTTCCCCACTTCCCTGCCCTATTATCTCATTAGGAACCACATCTGTGTGTTAGGGAAACATGGGATGTGGGAAGAGGCCTTCTCTGATTTTAAAAGTCTTAAAGATGACTTGAAGCTACTGAGAAACAGTCCTCATTTTCAGTGTTTTAGGAAAAGAGAGGAGAGAGAGAGAGAGAGAGAGAGAGAGAGAGAGAGAGAGAGAGAGAGAGAGAGAACCACTCCCTTCATGTGCTGGGGAGTAATTGCAAAGACCTTGTCCCATTAAATCACATAAGGGACCCTAAAATACAGAGTAAAAGATAATCTCAAAAAGGAAATGGCCTTCCACTATTCAACAGCTGCTCCTCTGCAGCCCTTCAGGGGTTGGTGGCCCATTTATCCCGGCATTGCACACTTTGTAACGCAGTGACATCCCAGATGTGATAAGAAATGTTGTCTGCATCCCTCTCACCACACTCAGATGGGAAGTGTCGAGGCTAGTGAACTCCTGTCCCCTTGAATGGCCCCTTACTCAGCAGGTGAATGGCCAGAGAGAGCTGTATCCTGCTGCAGGAAGCACACTGTGGTCTGATGATGTGGGATTCCCCCTCTGCATGCTGTGAATATCATTGGTTAATAAAGGAACTGCTTTGGGCCTATAGCAGAGCTATAGGGGAAAACAGAGCTAGGTGAGGAACACTAAACTGAATGCTGGGAGAAAGGAGGCAGAGTCAGAGAGAAACCATGGAGCCCACCAGAGACAGATGGTGGAACTTTAGTCGGTAAGCCACAGCCACGTGGTGACACACAGATTAATAGAAATGGGTTAAATTAATATGCAAACCAGGGCTCCTGTTTTGCTTTAACAAGTATTTGTTGAGAATGCACCAAATGCCAGGTAGGGAAGAGAAGCAACTGAACCATGGGTTAAAACTCTTTGTCCTGTTGGAACACAGGGTGTGCTGGGTAGGGGATGAATGTTGTAGGTAGATGGTGGTAAAAGCGTCCTGAGGCAGGAGCCTGTGTGATTTTTTTCTGGACTGCAGGAACACTGTCCCCCTGAGCAAGGTTTGCTGTGAGGACAGGTCCCTGAACTTGTACTCATGAGGCGAGCATAACCTAATGTCAGCAGCAGCTGCATCCTGCTAGGGGAGTTCTCCTGCCAAGAGAACACAGCTGCTTTGATTCCGGCATACCACATAGGAATTCTGTGAGGAGGCCGGGAGAGAAGTAAGGGGAAGAAAAAAATTGAAACCTCGAGACCTTCATTCAGGCAGTTGCCCAGTCTGAGAGTCTCTGAGGAGGGAATGAGCCACACGGGAACCTGCTGAGAGACCTGGCAGCCGTGCCTCGGGGTGGGGATGGGGGTTGGGATGCTTTCTCAGACATGTTTGTGTCCAGTGACCTGAGGTCACACTTGCACACACAGCACGGGGGTCCCAGGACTCCATGCTTTATGCAGGGGTATTCCAAAGACAGCTGCAGTCAGATATTTGGCCCGGGTGTAGCCCTGAGTTAACCCCCACACACAGTTCTCTGGCAGAGAAGAGGTTATGGGGTCACAATTTCACTCCTGTACCCACCGAGCTACACAGCACCAGAGACGAACAGAAATAGGTCGTTGAGCCTTTCTTAATGGGGAAGCAAAGCCTGGGCCCTGCCCTGCTACAGGCAGTAGGTGAGCCCCGGGCTCCCTCCGCTCCCACCCAGGGCATATGTTAACCTGGTGGGTTTGGCTGTCTAGAGACCCGCACTACTCCAGGGAGCTGTCAGTCACCGATCTTAGCATTCTGCTGTGGCCCACGTCACAGACTGATCTGACGTCATAAAGGGACTGAAGGGGACAGCTTAGCCAGGATTGGCACTTCACATCTACCTCATGGGTTGTCTTACCCAGTCCTCCCACCTCTGGTCCTGTTCTGTCTCTCAGCACCTGTTACCCGGAAACTACTGTCTCCCCTATGGCGCACATACGGCATATCTAGGACTTGACGAGTGTCTTCCTTAGGTTTACTAGCATGGTGATTAAACACCGTGACTGAAAGCGACTTGGGGAGGAAAGGGTTGATTTCATTCACAGTTCATCATCAAAAGGAGTAAGGGCAGGAGCCTCGAGGCAGGAGCTGATGCAAAGTCCGTGGAGGAGTGATGCTTACTGGCTTGCTCTCAAGGGCTTGCTCAGCCTGCTTTCCTATGGAACCCAGGACCAGGAGCCCATGGGTGGTACCACCCACAATCAGTCACTAATTTAAAAAATGCCCTACAGCCAGATAATATATAGAGGCACTTTTTTTTCAATTGAGGTTCCCTCCTTTCAGATAACTCTAGTTTGTGTGAAGTCAACATAAAACCAGCCAGCATGGTGTCCAAACAGTCTTCATGTGTCTAACTTGTTAGTAATATTTTCTCTCTGGCTGTTCCCTGATGTACTTATCTGTCACAGGCATGGGTGGACACAGGGATCTACATGTCCCTGGGAAGAGGGTCGTCTCCTGATGGCTGCCTGCCTTCAGAAGCCCAGGGTGCTCCCAAACATCGCTGTTCCTGGCTTTCATCCTAGGGACAGAAGCGTATTAACAGAGGCCACTGAGCCCCACTGAATAGAAGAACTAGAAAGGCCTACAGAAGATGGGGGGACCTTTGGCCTCTGTGGGACTCTTTATTCTAGGCTCCTCCTCAGGGCCTCCTCCATCCTGACATGAATTCTAGTCAACTGCTGTGTTTCTGCTTCCCCTTCCTCTAAAGGCCCTTTGCAGAGTCAGGAAGATGCCATTGGGATCTAGCCAGCCCCAGATCCTGTACTATAGGATCTTCTAGGAACGTGCAGTCCCAGGACAGACCCATCATGCCCCTGAGCCCGCAGCTTGGGGCACAGTTCTTGAGACAGCTCGTCTGTCCTCCGCTATGGAACTGAGGTGCCCATCCGCTTTCATGGCTGGATCCTGCAAGCAAGGATCCGATGCAGGTTCCTCTAACAGTCAAGTCCAGCTGCTCCCTAGAGTCCAGAAGGAGGGAGCCCTTCTGCCAGGTTATTCCATGCTAAGTGCTGCATTTCTAAGACATGCACACATCCTCAGTGTGTCGCACAAAGGGCTGACGTCTCTTCGGTCTTATCTGCAAATGAGGCTTGTAAGTAAAGGAGACGCGGAATAATTAGTAGCAGCGCAAATGTTGCTAGAACGTGTGGAGAAGCCGCCCTTTCTGAAAGAGCGCTTAGAGAGTTCTTGACCAGCGCAGGCTGACTAGAGCAACCTGGCAGGAAAACCAGGCCTAGCTAGTTTACTCGTCTATCCCTAAGGCTCATCTTGCTCGGATGCCAGACTGCAAAAAGCATAGAGAAAAGGGGAAAACATGGTGAGCTACAGAGACCAGGCCCAGGATTCAGGAATCCTGGAAACTGAGCATCACTCTGCCTCATTGAGCTTCTCCTTGTCTTTGACACAAAATAACAAGCCCCCCACTTCACCCACATACCACCTGGCTATTCAGTGGGTCAGGGTAGTGCTGTGCCCGGCAGGTCCACAAGCACGAGGAACACACCCGCTTTCCTCCACCTCAAGGGCTGTGATAGGATCGAGTGAGGTAAAGGGTAGGTGACCTCTGTGAATCCTAGTGCCCTGCAGAGATCAGCTACTCTTTAGATGGGGTTCATCGTCCTGTGCCTCCTCTGTCATCCAGTGTGCCCCTCAGACATGTCCACTGACCCTTGTTCTCTGTCCACAGGTACCTGGCTCTCTATGCATACAAACCCCAGAAGAATGACGAGCTGGAGTTACGTAAGGGGGAGATGTATCGTGTGCTTGAGAAGTGCCAGGATGGCTGGTTCAAGGGGGCTTCACTGAAAACCGGGGTCTCCGGGGTGTTCCCGGGGAACTACGTGACACCCGTCTCCAGGTGAGAGCCTGGCAACCTGATCAAGGGCCTGCATTGCCCTAATGCTGTGGAAACCCTGGAGGCCATACTGTAGGCTGGTCCCTGGTTACATCCAGTCCAGAGGCAGTGGGGACATTTGAGTTCCATTAAGGAGGAACTGTCAAGCTTGGTTTGCTAGGCTTTCTCAGTGAACACTGGCTACCCAGGGGATAAGTCTGGGAGCAGGAGCTGGAGTGAGCAACAGCAGCTGAGTTGGGGGCTGGGATGGGAAGATCAGAGAACCAGATCTTCAGGGTACATGCTTGTAAAACAGGCCAGTGTGTGTGCATCTTTATGCGATGCACATAGGATGTTATCAAGAATGCATGCGCATATACGTACTCATGTATGTGTGTGTATGCAATGAGTACAGGCCATGTCTGTGCTTATAGTAGAGTTATGCTATATGTATAAGCATGACAATGTGTGCCTCACATTGGTATGTACACCCACATGTGCACAACATGTGCATGTATGTAGAGTTTGATATGTATATAGTATACACATGTGAGTATATCTAATGTGTCTCTGCATGTATGTGCATGATATAGGTATACTACACAAGTGCATATAGGTAGTACAGGCATAGCATATATGGATGCATTTGTACCATGTGAGTATAGCATATGTACACATGTATGATATATGTACATCACATATACATTTGTAGTATGAGCACAGTGTGTATCTCTATATGTAAAACACAATCAAATAAAGAAAGTGATCAGTATCTTAAAGTAACCATTGTTAATGGCTGATAGCATTATGGGTATTTATTAAATCCCTTCCTTGCGCTATCTAGCATTTTTTATGAATCACAGTTACATTACTTTTGAAATAAGGAAAGCCAATTGTTAAAATTCACTGAAGAGGAGGCCCAGAGTTATCAGAAGTTTCTGTTGTTATGAGGTTCGCTGATTGGCTGTTAGAGTGTCACTCACCGCAGCCCCTTCAAACCGCCTGTGTCAACAACAGCAGTGTCAACAACAGCAGACATAAAAGTAAACTGTTTTAAGTATCTTTGGAAGATGCTGAAAAAAAAAATGCCATTCTTACGCCTGCCTATCCAAATGGCTTCAGAACGTGTCACAAGCCACCTTTTTGGGCTGCCTAGCATGACAGGTTTGTATGAAATGTTAGACAGGAAGAACAGAGATAAGGAAGAATCACAGAGACACAGGATAGTAACAGGAGGGCCACTCAGTGAATGCTGAATTTCCAAGTTCTGAGTCCTGAGTTCGCCCATGTTTAATTTTCTATACACTTTTATACCCCAATACAAAAGGGGGGAAGAAGGCAAAAGACTGCATTAATATGATTCAAAGGATAACCAAAACAATTACTTGTTTCAATACTTGAGACATCAAGCCATTAATTCCTGAGTAAAGCTCTCTGATGTCTGGGGCAGTGAACCCACCCTAGACCAAGTATCCTGCAGGCAGCCGCTCCCTAAGTCAAACCTCCTATTTCTAAAGAAGGAACAGAAGCATGCTTGAATTCTCAGTGTGGAACGGATCTATCTCTATGGGCCACTTTAATGTCCAAAACACCAAGTAACCACACCCTAGGTCAGGGTATCTTGTTTATAGCCACACCTGCTGTCAACACCTTTGAAAGCACAAAAACTAAGCTCAAACTCTCTGACCTCCAGACACGGTGGAATAGGCTCACATTTCTTGGGTCTCCACGAGAAAGTACCCAGAAGGACACAAATATCGCTGGTGTTGTATCTTAGGTTGCATGGGTAGGCTTTTCAACTGGGCCCACCACTCACCACAATGTAGAAGGGCTGCCTTTGGTCTCATGTGGAGAAGCAGAAGGCTGTCCTCCCCTGCTCTGCCTCAAGACTGACACCATCTCTTATACTCACTGTGCATTGGAAAACTGCCAAAACCACGCAGCAGAAACCAGTGACAGAGGGACAGCCTCTGTGTGCAGAACCTAGGTCGCCAAAGTAGTCTGAGCCTGGCAGGTACACACTAGAGCTGCTTTATAGCTGTCGCCTACAGAGGACATCGCAGGTGGCTCTTTCTTGTTGCTTGTTTGGGGCGTATTTATTTATTTGCTTGCTTGCTTGTTTTACAAAAGAAAGGAAAGTCTGGCCTCGTGTGCTAGGGTACTTGTATGAACAGTAAGGAAATATGCTGGAACACACCTGGCCAGACCGCTGCTACCGAGAGGGAAGGGGACTCAGCTGCCATAGGAGGAACACTGCGGTCCATTGCCTTCAGCCTTCTTAACATGGCTTTGCAAGTACAAGGCCCATACTTTGAAGAGTATGGTTTGTAAAGATCGAGCATGGGGCCGGGCGGTGGTGGCGCACGCCTTTAATCCCAGCACTCGGGAGGCAGAGGCAGGCGGATCTCTCTGAGTTCTAGGCCAGCCTGGTCTAGAAGAGCTAGTTCCAGGACAGGAACCAAAAAGCTACAGAGAAACCCTGTCTCGAAAAAAGCTCGAGCATGGGTTTGTAACCGTGGTTAAAATGGATGATGGAGACTGACCCACTGGCAGGGCCACTCATTCATTCACGAGAGGCAAATTTCAGAATACCTCTATGGACGGGGAAGGAGCGCAGTGGCGGTAACCCTTAGCGGTGGCCCCCTTTCCGGAAGGCCCTGCTTCTTTCCCATCGCTGCTACACAGACACTCCTCTGAGCTCTACAGGGCTCTTCCCTTTGGAAGTCCCCACCCAGGGCGTCGGGAGCTGAGAGTACACCTGGCCCAGGACACGTCGGTGTTGGGCAGAACCACTCTTCTCTGGAGCGTCATGCCTCCATTCTGCTCCCACCATGCCTTTCTCCTGGCACGTTTTAATCCCCCTTAACCACAACCCGCGGCAGCCCATGGGCCCTAACACCATCCCCAGAGCCAAGGCAAAATGCCTGTGTAGAGAGAGTTAAAAGCCGTTTCCAAAGCGGCTGCTCATCTCATGGCGAGTGCGTTCATCTGGGAGTTTGGGTTGAGAGTGTCTCTCAGGTATAAGCTGCAAGTTCCCTGTTGTTTTCAGGGGGTAATGGTGTTGCTCCTATGCCCATGTTCGGTGGCTGGCAGAAATAAGATGGAGGCGTGTCTAGGAGAAGCCACCATCATGTCCCATCCTGCTCCAAAAGTATTTGGCTTGTGAGACATGAGAGAGTCCACCATCTTTCACATAGCTCTTGGTTAGTAAAAACCAAGCACAACCAAGACTACCCTTGCTCAGCTCGACCTCTGGGCATCCTTTAACTAAAGCATTGGCTTGATATTGTCTTAGGACTTCCGCGGACCACGCGACGTTGCCCTACCTCTCAGAGCCTATATAGGTCAGAAATGGTTTTGCCATGGCACATGACCTAAATTTACCTGAACCCACTCACCTTCTTGGTTCTGCTTATTTCCCCAGGATTCCTGGAGGAGGTACTGGATCACCCTGGAATAATATGCTCGGAGGGTCCCCATTGGCCAAGGGGATGGCAACCATTATGCACCCTGGAGGTGGCAGTCTGAGCAGCCCAGCCACCGCCACCAGGCCTGCTCTGCCTCTCACCACCCTGCAGGACCATATGCAGCACACAGCCACCTCCCTACCAACGGGTAGCTGCCTTCGGCACACGGTTCAACCAACAGCCAACCAAGCCGGGGGTACCACCATCCCAACAGGTATGAACACAAACTCCCAGGGATTCTCCCTGACAGGAATAAAATGGGGGGACCTGGGATGCAGAGCATGAGATATGTATTGGCAGAGGTCTCTCACAAGCCAGCATGTGGGGAGTCGGGTTTGCTTCCCATAACGTGGAATCTCTGATCTCCAGTACATGTGCCCACCTTCTGGTGCCCAGTTCTGGCAGCTGAAGGGGCACAGAGAATTTACAAATACTTGTGCATTGTCTTGTAGCATGCAAGAAGATGCCATGGGTGAGCAAGATTGGCAAAGTATCCCCCGATCCCTTTGCTGATGGCGTAACTAGAAGCTGCCCATGGATGATTTCACTATTGGGTGTGTTAAGGAAGGCAGTGTCTTCCAGGGGAGGCTGGATGAGGAGTGCTGGACAGAGAAGCCCTTTCCTAAAGCCTTTTGAGATTGGCATCGTAAACCTACAGGCTGATGAAACAGAGGGGCCAGCCAGTCTGCTCTGGGGTGGTATGAGATGAAAAAAAAAAAAAAAAAAAAAAAAACCTGGGTAGACCGTAAAGAGAGAAAGAAAAGAAACGACACCACTTGGAGCTTAGTACAGAGCTTGTAACAACGGTTGGAATAGCAACATGCTCTTGGGAGGCCACATCATGATGGCCCTGCAGAACCAGTGACATTGCCATTCCATAGTGACAATAACCCAAAGCAAGAGAGTGTAACCCAATGTTTTTCTACCCTTCTTTCCCCATCATCCAAGAAACCACCTCTTTTCCTCTAAATATAGATGAGGGGAAAGCGTGAGTTCTTTGAAGCTTAGATACAGCATTTTTAGATAATCTTTATAGACCAGGGTTCACTAGATGGGCTTCAGAAAGCAACTTCCCATAACTACTCCCACAAAGCCACACCTCCTCCTAATAGTACCACTCCCTTTGGGGACCATTTTTTTTCCAACCAATTATCAACCACAGTATTCATGTCTAAAAGAGGCAGAACTGGCACCAAGCAAGGCTTTCTAAGCACAACCCTGTTGGAAAGTCCCTCAGCCCACCTCCAGTGACCCAGAGAAACCTCTAACCACACGGCCTTCACAAATACCTGTGCTTGCTTATATTAGCCAAAATTCGAGCCTGTGCTTAGCCTTTGGCGACCTGAATGCACAGCTGTGGACACAAGTGCTCTTCGGCCATCTCACCTTCTCCCAGACACACCCCACCCCTCCTCTAACCCTCCAATCAGCCACACTTACACTAGTGTGTGCGGCACTACGCTGCTGTCCCATGGTACCTGTGAGTTAGAGATACAGCTGTTGGGTCTAGCTAATTCTTTTCAGCTGAGTTTCTAGGCTGATCAGCAGCATTCCAAGATGCTGAACTCGAAAATGCTGAACTAGAGGGTGCTACCATTCTCCTGGTTACAAATATCTCAACCATCGATTCAGCCCAGCCAGCCTGCCATACAAGTGCATCTAAGCTGAGCGGCCCTGTTGGCACAGCAGTCGTGGCTTATCTGCACCAAGTGGCCAGAATAATGGCCTTTCCACACCAAGCCTCACTAGAAGCTTTTCCAATTCAAAAAGAAAATGAAGCCCTGCCAGTCGTTACTCCTGCATGCAGTGACAAGCGGTATCAAAAGAAATTGGTTTGGCTCAGGGCGGCACAGCATTGTGCACAGTCCATCACCATAGCAACCACGGTGGTGTGACAAGCATTCTCTTCCATCGGTTTCATTTTACATGGGAGGAGAGTGAGACATGGGATGGCTAAGTGGCTCCCCCGGTGCTCTAACCTAGTGCTTGTCCCCGTGCCATTGTGCTGTTGTCGCGGCCAGGTTGAAGAATGGCTCCTACCGGGGCACGCCAGTCCATTACGTGCCACTGGGTTCCCATAGTGTTTCCTACTCGGTTCTGCATTTAGAGAGAGAAAAACACTGTTGACGGCACAAGTAATGGATTGTTCACTGCAGTAATTGCCCGTTTCAGCAGCTCCTGTCCCGAGTTGGGAGGCGTTTCAACAATGTTCTCATCCAGAGCCCAAGGCAGGCAGTTTGACAAAGGTTTAATTGCATTGGCCATAGCATTCGATATGACTGCACCTCCCTTACGACACTTACTGTACCTCCCCGTTGCAAGGCAGCGAATCCCCTGCATGGAGCCTATGTTCTTTACGCCCTTGCGTTAGCACTTTACAGGGGGGAGAGCCCCATACAGACAGATGTTCATCAAGAGCAAAATTCTGTTTGCGGAAAGCAAAAAACAAGAATCATCACCCAAGAAAGGACTAAGTGTAGACTCAGGGCTCCACAGGATTGGAGGAAGACAGAGGAGACCACACAGACCCTATCACTCTCCCAGTTAGAGGAGAGGGCGGGGCACAGGTTCTTCCAGTAGTTGGAAAGCGCTATGGTGGAGGCAGGGGTGAGATATTAAGGAAGCACAGAGAGACCATTCATTCATTCAAACCTAGAGGAAAGGAGAGGGGTGGGGAACGTTCAGGCAAAATTTTCAAGAGATCATTATTCCTTGGCCCTTTAATGGCAGGTAGGTGCTGTGTAGGCAGAAAGGGCGGGAAGTGTGTTCAGCAGGCGGACTAGCCAGGGTACAGACAATAGAGGGGGCATCTAGACAGAGAGAAAGCAGGCAAAGAGCCCCAGAGCAGGCAGAGGCCTGGGGCATTTGGAAAGCGAGGAAGGTTCATGCGGAAGAACCAAGAAGGGCTGTAGTGGGCAGACAGGCAGGCAGACAGAGGTCACGAGGGTGTTTTCAGGCGGCCTCAAGGAGTCCAGGTTCTCATCTGAAGGGAAGGACATTAAAGGGTTTTGGAGAGCAGATGCAGACTGAAGTAATAAGGATTGGATTTACCCTCTCTCCCCAAGCTACTGAACGACAGACAGACATATATGGCAGCAGGTGACACCGGTGGCACAGGGCATGGCAGGACTGGAGGACTGGAGAAGAGAGAGCTGCACAAGGAAAGCCCTGTCTGCTGCTGGGAAGTAGGGTATGCACACTGAACACATCACCCGACGCCAAGGAGAGAAGGGGGGAAAGGGTTGGCACGAACGGCACCCAGAATATGTACATATCGGAAATAGTGCCCGAGTGTCTGCTTTCCCGGGCAGACGCATTTGCAAAACCAATGAGCTTGGCCTCTGTGGGAACTGAGCACAGCTCCGGTTTAATACCCAGGAAAAACAAGGATCAAAAGGCTCAGACAGCTTCCAGTTCATTTAAACACATGACAAGACAAAACTCAGGGATATTTATTGGTATACAGAAATACCTTACTCTTTAAAAACATAGACGTCAACATATTGACTATGCAAAAAAAAAAAAAATCCCTAGCTGTATAAACAGGCCGGAGGATACAGCCCCAAACCAGCCAATTGGTAATCAACCAGGTACTTAAAAATTGGGAATTTGAAGACATTGAAACAGAGCTACATTCTATACATTCATAAATGATGTCAAAGAGAATAAAATTAAACTCCCAGAATAAAAACAGTGCAATGGAATAATAGAGGGCTAAACCAAAAATATTAATGAATTGAAGGTGTCGCTATAGAAACTACAAAAAAGAGGAAGAGATAAAAGAGATTTTTAAATGCTGCAAAGAAATCAACCAAGTGTAGTGGAAGCCCACAGAGAGGGAGAGAATCATTTCCAGCAATGCATCTGATAAAGGGTTCATGCCCCATAATATACAAAACACAAAGAGCCAAGAGAACAGATGACCCAGTTAAAAAACGGGCCATGGATCTGACCAGAGAATTCTCAAAAGAATAAATAAAACTGGCTAAGCTATACCTTAGACGTGTTCAGCAGACATAGCAATTAGGGAAATGCAAATAAAAACTACTTTGAGATTTCATCTTGCTCCAGTCGGAATAGCCAAGATCAAGGAAACAACCAATGACAAGTGCTTGAGAGGATGCGGGAAGGAGAGGTGCTCGCTCACCATCTGTGGGATGGAACACTAGTCGAGGCACTCTGGAAATGGGTGTGAAGAGTTCTCAAGAAGCTAAAAGCAAATCTCCCATAGGACCTAGCCATACCACTCTTTGGCATGGGCCCAGAGGACTCAACATCCTACTTCACAGACACTTGCTCAGCCATCGGCATTGCTGTTCTTCTCACAAGAGCCAGGAAATGGAAAGAGCCCGAATGTCCTTCAGCTGGTGCATGGAGAAAGAAAGTGCAGTACACGTATACGATGGAATTCTAGAAAGTGAAATCATGAGATCTGTAGGTGAATGGAAGGTACTAGAAAATATTATGTTGGATGAGGTAACCCAGCCCTAGAAAGATAAACACTGCATATTCGCCCTCATCTGGGGTCCGTGGTTCAAAATCCTTAGACGTGAGGTGAGTCTGTCACCTGGAGGGCCATGGTGAGACGAGGGACACTAGAGAAAGTGCTATGGAAGGGGAAGTGGGAAAACAGCGGTGGCGTGCTCCCTGCGAATAAGGGAGGGAGGAGGAATAAATTACAAGAAGAATGTTTGGAAAAGCTATAGGGAAACAGAATTTTATAAACCTACTTCAAAATACATATATAATATAAATAGATAGAGATATACATACACATGTGTGTATATATTTTTCTGTGTGTTACATATTAAATGAAGGTCTGCCACTTGAAGTGATAATGAACAATAGACTAACAAAATTCCCAGGGTCGGGTATGGCAAACCTCCCTTGAAGTTGCTGGTCAGAAAACATCTCTAAGAGCTGTCAGTCAGAAGAGATCAAGAAACTCCTCAAACTGCATAAGCAATTGCTGTTGCCCTTGGTTGCCTCACAGAACTTGACGATAAGACCCTGTTGCTAAAGCCACCACACACAGCAGACGCGGGACTCAGAGGATCCGACCTCGAGCTGACCGGGAAGCCTCATCCCTGAGGACTAGCTCTCGTAGTATGTAAACGTGTTGTGTGCACTGTGGAGAGAGAAGGGCAATCCGTGGTCTTTCCTCACTATAAATCCTATGAACCGTCACAAGAAGATGTCCCCACTGATGACAGTGCCGCTCGTAGCTCGGGAGTAACCAGCAGCCATCCCATTGGATTTAGGCTTGCTCAGTAGAAGGGAATCCATGCCTGGTACTGTAAACCAGTAGCTAATGAGGTCTTGGGTCTTACAGGAACCTATACCGCCACTTTCCTAAGACAGTGTAAATGTCTTACTCAATCAACGTACTTATCTTTCCCCCACATGTAAGCGTAGCTCTCACCCACCATCAGAGAAGCTTCCATTTGTGGCAGATGGAAACCATTACAGATATCTGCAACTAGTCAAAATATAGAGAGTAAGTGACTTGGGGAGCCTGATCCCAATTATGACATCTGGGACACAGTCCCTATACTTAAAGCTCAGAGAACATTGTTGAAGAGGGAGTGGAAGGGTCCTTCTAGCCAGACGACCAGGATAGCTGCTGCTGGGCAGTGTCTTGTCTATATGACAGGGAGGCTGCAGCTGTGTGAGCTCAGCAATATGACTGCCCACACAGACAGGCACAGCGACAGCACTGGTTGACAGGGACCCAACCCTAGAGGGAGAGCGACAGGCGATTAATGGCTGCTAAGAGGGAGATCTCCAGGGATAAGGACCCTGATAGGTTAGCTGACTCTAACTGGTCAGCCGCTAGATTCAGTGCTCTCTCTCTCTCTCTCTCTCTCTCTCTCTCTCTTAATTAAAGAAGCAGTGATGGATGTGAGAGGGGGACATTGAGTTAGAAAAGGGACAGGGTGGGGTGGAAATGATGTAAATACAGTACTTACCTGTGAAATTCTCCAAAACATTAAAATCATAAAAGTTAACAGAGTGTCAGTGAACAGTGGGACCGCCTTAAATGACCCAGCATGTGTATAATTTGAGCCCTCGAAAGACAAACAGGAGCCCGGCGATGGTGGCGCACGCCTTTAATCCCAGCACTCGGGAGGCAGAGGCAGGCGGATCTCTGTGAGTTCGAGACCAGCCTAGTCTACAAGAGCTAGTTCCAGGACAGGCTCCAAAACCACAGAGAAACCCTGTCTCGAAAAACCAAAAAAAAAAAAAAAAAAAAAAAAAAAAAAAAAAAAAAAAAAAAAAAAAAAAAAAAAAAAAGAAAAGACAAACAGGCGGGATAGAAATGTAATTTGAAGGAATAAGGACCAAAGTTGCTCAAAGTTTGATGAAAATCATAAATTCATACCTTAAAGCAATTAGTGGGGTCTAAAACAGAAGAAGCTTTAAAAAAAACTGCAGCAAGGCAAATAATCATCAAATTGCTCAAAATCAGTGATAAATGAAATCTTAAAAGTAGCCAGAGAAATAGTGCAGTGGCCGCGATGAAACAGGAATGGAGCAGGCATCGAGTCAAGAGGCCAAGTGAGGAGGCCGTGGAGGACGGAAAGAAATGTGTATCAACCTCTGGTTTTATACCCAGAAAAAAGTGAAAAAAAGTAAATTGTCATTCAGACAGTGAAACCTACAGAAATGATCAGAAATGGAGCTGTACTGTTAGAATTGTTCAAAGTTCGCTTAAAGAAGTTGGAAGAGTAGAACTCCACATTGCAAATAATGAAAAGCACTAGAAATGGTAGTTACATAAATAAAAGTGTAAGGTCTTTTTCTTATTTAAATATCTAAAATACAACGGAGAGTTTAAACACAGTCAAGACAATACTGGCTATGGGATTTAAACTGACATAAAATCAAAATCTCTAATAATGTAAAGACAGAAGCAGGGTGGAAAGGGAAGTGCTGCGTCCTGCTGTCAGATCTTCTCTTGTGGAGGAAGAGCTGCACAGTGGCCCTAGAGGGCCGCGGGGACAGAAAGATGCAAGCAGCCATTCCCCACAGAAGCAGAACATTACAGTAAAGGAGACAAACCATGTGGCAGACGCGCGCGCGCGCAGTTGGTCCCAAAGAAAGAATGCGGAAGGAAATAGAGAAAACATAGGTAAAAGAGGATAGCTGTAGTACAGCGGTAGGCTTAAGTTTAGTCATACAGACCATGACATTAGAAGTCTGGTCTAAATAGACCCATAGAGAGCTGGGGTTGCATTCCTGGATTTTATTAAAAGCAAGCAAGCAAAGCAATACCACCTTGTGCTATGAACAAGAGACACATCTTCCTTTTTTTTTTTTTTTTTTTCCGAGACAGGGTTTCTCTGTGGCTTTGGAGCCTGTCCTGGAACTAGCTCTGTAGACCAGGCTGGTCTCGAACTCACAGAGATCCGCCTGCCTCTGCCTCCCGAGTGCTGGGATTAAAGGCGTGCGCCACCACCGCCCGGCACATCTTCCTATTTTAAAGTCACAGTCGGGATTAAGAGGAGAGGAGCGGAGCTACGTGTTCCTGCCTCTTGCAGCACGGACACTGCATGCCCGCACCTGTGCTTCTGCATCTCATTGGGGTGCAGTGCATGTCTGCACAGGTGCACATATGTAGATGCCTACTGCGTAGAGATGACAGTCTCACCGTAATTGCTTCTCTTCTCCTTATTTTATAGAAGAGAAAGTGGGGTTCCAAGGTGTCAGGTTACTCACCAGCAGTGAGATTCCCATCCCTCTGTCCATCCTGCCCATCCCCCTGTCACCTCTGTGTGAGGGCTAAGACAAAAGTACTGAGTCATCTCATTCAAACTCCAAGGAAGATGCATGACAGGCAGCTTAAATATTCTGCCCTGCTTCACCTTTCAGGATGGCCAGGAGAGAACCAAAGGCATTGATTTGGAAGTTATAAGTCAATTATAGCTCGTGGGACAATATGCAAATATAGATCCTGTCAGTAATGAGGATGGAATGTGCCAGGCTAATATTAATCAAAAGAAAATTGATCGACTAATGTCAGACAGGAGAATTTATAGCCACGAATCACTAGGGATAATAACGACGACATGATGGCAAAGACTGAGCTCGTTAAGACGGCATAACATTAGTTATGCCTCAGTATTAATGCACCAAATTACAAAGCTCCAAAGCTACACAAGCAACCACAGATAAAGCTGCTGACAGAACAGGGAAATCCACAGAAGTAAAATTGCAGTCTCTCTCAGAATTGTATCAATTATTGATAAAAGTATAGATCACCAGTATAACTCTAACCACTTAATTTAATTAGCATTTAGGGACTATTCTACCCATCATCATCAAAATATACATTATTTTCAAGTGCACGCATACCACTCCCATGTTAACTCATAGCTGGGCCTTGACCTGTAAAATCTCAGTATGTGTAAAGGGACTCGGTTACACAAATTACAACCCCGGCGACCGTGGAGTTGAATTGGAAGTCAGGATCACAAATAATTATTTGAAAACATAATATACCTCAAAATAATCAGTGGATCAAGGAAGAAATAAAAGGTAGAACATGTTTTGAGATGAATAAATAGAAACACAACATATCAAAATTTATAGGATACAGCCAATGCAATCTTTTTTTTTTTTTCTTTTTTCTTTGTTTCCAGCGTGGACTATCTGGTAGGAAACAAAGAAGCCTATCAAGTTAATAGGCTGTAGACTAAATGGAGTGATGGGCGGCAATGGGGTGGAAAGAAATCAGTAGAGCAAGACAGGGAAAGGGTAGTGAAATTGACTAAGCTAAAGGGGGTCCTTTGAAAAGGTCAATAATCAAATTAATAAACCTCCAGCCACCTTAACTAAGTAAAAAGGGGAAAATCTGAAAGTCAACATCTCTGGAAATAGCAAAGGTGGCATCATTTAGAGTCTGCCAGATAATAAATCTTACAGTAAAGTCTTCGTGTGAGTGAGTTCACACAGCAGATGAAATAGACATACTCAATAGACCTTAAAGACATTTATCATCAGACACAGTCGACAAGAAAGAGCTTGAATAGGCCTGTGTCTATAAAAGAAACTGAGTCTCTAGTTTTAAAACACCCACAAAGGAAGTTCTGGGGAGAAGTGACTTTCACTGGTAAATTATATAAAACAAAGGAGAAATTATAACATTTAAATTTAAATATACAACAATGGGGCAGTAATGAAACAACTGTCTGGACTTGCCTAGAAATTTGAAAAAAAAAAAAAAAGAGGGGGGTGAGGGAAATACTTCCTGTCCTTTTCCATAAAGCCCACATTACTTTAATTATAAAAAACTGTAAGACAATAAAATCACAGATCATATTTAATTGGGCAACAAATGAGAAGGGGGGAACTCCAGGTGGGGTTATCCCAGGAGTGCAAGGCTGGGTTGACATGAAACAACTTAGGTACTTCATCTTGGTAATGACCAAAATAATGTGACTATCTTAAAAACAAGAAAAGTGTCTCCAAGAACACAATATCGACTCCTTATTTAAGGAGCTCTAGAAAACGAGGAATGGCAGGGCACTTCTGCATGATGATACCCTCTGGGAGAACACACATATGAGAGACCGGACGCTTTCCCTAGACCAGAAGACAGCCCATTGCTTCTGTTCAGTTCTGCACTAGAAGCCCCTGCTGGGGCGGAGTGGGGAGGGAAGGTATGAAACTTCCTAGTTGTAGACATGTGGATCTTAGACATGGAAAGCCCTAAGGTGATGTGGGAGTGATTTCTTACTAATAAAGAAACTGCCTAGGCCCATTTGATAGGCCAACCCTTAGGTAGGCAGAGAAAACAGAACAGGATGCTGGGAGAAAGAAGCTGAGTCAGGGGTCGCCATGGTTCTCCCACTCCAGACAGACGCGGGTTAAGATCCTCCCTGGTAAGCCACCTCATGGGCTACACAGAATATTAGAAATGGGTTAGAACAATATGTAAGAGCTAGCCAATAAGAGGCTGGAACTAATGGGTCAGGCAGTGTTTAAAAGAATACAGTTTCCGTGTAATTATTTCGGGGCATAAGCTAGCCATGTGGGCGGCTGGGTGCCGGGGACGCAGCCCGCCGCTCCTATCACTACACTAAGGAACACACACGCACACACGTGCGCGCACACACACACACACCTACATCTTTAAAATGAATTCAGCATTGCAAGATACAAACTCAGTATACAAGAAGAGAAAAAGTTGTGTTTCTATATATGGCCCACCAGCCATAGCGGTTGACCCAACTAATAATGGATTAATAGATTTAAGGGACGAAATCAAATCTGGATTGAACATGCACAGATTTGGTTGTTTCTTGGTTAGTCTCTAAGATGATGTCAGCTGACCTTGGACCAGCCCATTCTCTCTGGCCACCACACTCTCTCCCTCCCTACTCTCATAACAGACTGTAAAAGAGCAGACGGTGCTTTCCTTAGGTGGATCATGAGCTATTCCAGACCCACCCATACTGTTCTGCCTTCTTCCTGCAGTGCTTGTTGGTGTGCTGGGGATGTTTTGTTGAGACAGGGTCTCACTGTGTAGCCCTGGTAGGCCTGGAACTCAGTACGTAGACCACGCTGGTCTCTGGCTCACAGAGCTCAGGCTACCGTGGCCTCCCAAATGCTGGCATCAAAGGCAGGTGCCACAGTGCCCCGTGTCCTGCAGCATCAGTGACCTCCTGACTAGAGGGCAGTTGGACACAGTACCTTCCCGTGAACTCCCTGCCGCTTCTCTCCAACCCTAAATTCCAAACACCAATGGCAGACCAGCAGTCCAAAGTTTAACTTGGCGAACAACTTGACTTACTGGACATACTTTAACATAGCATGGGGGAGGGGTTACTTACAGGGACATTAGTGACCCCATAGCAGTCACATCACAAAAAGCCCCCGCCCTGAGAATGATGAGTGAAGGACTCAGGAGTTCTGAATACTTGCAGCTGGCTGCACAGTCCATCTAAGAATCTCTCCCCCAGCCTACTCTGTTCATGTTACCTACAGGCTGGGCCTTGTGAGCCTTTTAAACTTCAGTTCCCTGAGACTTGGAGGTCTTGTTAATTCGTGAGTAAATAAAATAATACAAAAGGAAGCTTCCCTGCATCCCTCAAGGAGAGAAGGTTTCAATTCAGAAGAAACTGCTCCACAAAGAAGAGGCACAGAACTATCTGGAAGACCCAGAGAGGGCACGGGATCCCGAGACAACAGATGGGGATGATGAGGGAAATTAGCTCATAAAAGGTAGCCAAGAAATGAAGAAATCAGACAGAGAGAGTCATGCAGGGGTCAGGGGAGGGTCTTCCAAAGCAAGGAATAAAATCCACCAAAGAAGGGAAAGAAAAAGCAGGACCTGTGGGGGAGAGAAATGAAATATCTATCAGAAATAGCCAGATAAAAAAAGGCATCCCGTTTTAAATTTGAGAAAAGAAAACTTTTGGGTAGCACAAACTGTGGGGTGTATGTATTTCACACTGGCGTTCTACAAAGAGAAATGCCAAGATAACAGGACAGAGATGGACAGGTTGAAAGAACAGCCTCAGCTAGAGGTGGACTGGGGTTGTTCATGATGGGGATTTCGAGACAGAAGCATCAAAAGCACAGTCACAGAGAATATCCCAGGCCTGGATGAGTTCCAGGGTGATTCCAGGAACCAGGGACAGATCAGGGAGCTGAGTGGGAAGGACCAGTGTTAGTGAGACCATGGCATCATCAAAGTGCAAACCATAGACCAAAGACCAGAGCATGTGTTCTCTACCAGCTTCTTCTGCTGGCTTGCAACTTCAAAGACAATGTAGCTGCTTTGGCATTGCTAGCTAACAAGATCACTGGTGAGTCAGAATCTAGGCAGCCTGCGCAGTGAGCCATGCCTGTGTCATTGGACATTTTTTCCTTCTCTCATGATTAATTTCTGTGAAATGATTAGTGATGCTTCAACAGGGAGCTTTCTCTTCTCGAGTAATCACTCATTCATTAAAAACTATATTAAGTATCTTCTACATGCCTGGCACCATTCCACGGATGCGGAATGCATTATATTAGCGAACTGAACAGCCCTGGTCTTCAGCTCCCCAAAGCTGAGCTGACAGGGCAGTGGGAGACAAGGAACAATTCATATGTGACAAATGAATGAACTATATAGACTATTAAGTGGTGCTCAGGACCTATAGGAGGAGACAATTCAAAACTTCAGATGGTGGTCACACCACGCGTCTCCATTGACTGCCTGTGTCTTTCTAGAAGGCAGAGCAGCCCTAAAGATGAGTTTCTGGGGCCCTAGGGCAATGGCTTTGGTTGGCTGCTGTCACTTCTTCTCAAAGACTGAAAGGTTGGAGTAAAGGAAGGTTCCAGCAGTAGGCAAAGCATAGGAGCCCACGGTCCTCGCCAAGAGTCACAGGGTGATGAACGACCCCAGTGCCTTCATTGACCTGCACAAATACTTGGCCTTTCCCTCAAGATGTGAGGCGTATTGTCCGAGATGTCCAAATGCTAGGTTCCAACTAATCACTTTAAAGAAACCAGTACCTCAAGCCTTTTTCTATATTGCCTTGTATATACATGATCACCTTTAGCCTTAAGACACCATGGCAGACGTCAGGAAGGACCAGCTTATAGCCAAAGATCTGGACTAGAGTGTGGTGTGGGACAAGCCTCCCACAGCAGACACTGTTAAGATTGCTAAGATACTTTATATTCATGGCATATTTAGAACCTGAGGATATTGTTTGCATTGGATATTTGTCTCATATTTCTTAAGCCTGGAATAGTACAAATTTTGTTGGTAAAAATTAAGTACCATGTCAGGCGATGGCGGCACACACCTTTCATGCCAGGGCTTGGGAGGCAGAGGCAGGCGGATCTCTGTGAGTTCGAGGCCAGCCTGGTCTACAAGAGCTAGTTCCAGGACAGGTTCCAAAGCTACAGTTTAGAAACCATATCTTGAAAAACTTTTTTAAAAATTATATAAAAAGTATGATAAAATCATAAGAAAATACTAGATTAATATGGCCTGGCATGTCATGGGCACTTGGGATAAAGACTATCCTGAACCAGAGTAAAGAGTGTAATTTCAGGGTTGTTTGGCCTCAGTTTCTCCTCTGGCAATGGTAGGCAAGTCTGGAGCATTCAGAACCCTCAGAGGTCAAAGGTCAGCCTGAGAGGAGAGCGCCCTGCAATCACATAGCCAAGTGCACACTAACCTTTCAATTCTCCGTCTCTCCAGCTACCCATCCTTCAGCCCAGGCCCTGGATCGACCGACTGCCACCGTGTCGCCCCTGCGCACTCAGACTTCTCCATCCCGCCTGCCTGCCACCAGCCTCCGCCCCCGCTCCGTGGTGTCCCCACAGCATAGCCAGCAGCCCCCCACGCAGATGTGTTCCCGGCCAACCATTCCTTTTACATCAGCAGCATCGGCCATCACACCTCCCAACGTCAGTGCTGCCAACCTTGGCGGGGAGGTTGGAGGGACGCCCATCGCTGGCCTCTCCATACCCAGCCCCATCAACACAGGGTACAAGCCAGACGACAGGAAAAATGAGAAGGTAAGTGGGCCATCCTGGGCCAACCCTGAGCCCGGAGCTGGCTGGTTACTGGGTTCCTCTCACACAGTTACCAGTGATGCTTTGGACGATTGAGGCTTCAGGATGTTCACTGAAGCCCTTCTATTGTATACGCTGGGCCTCTGGCAGGGATAAAGGCCAAACCAAGAAGGCAGTTAGTTCATTAGAGCAGACGCGGGCAAGCCTCAAGGTTCTGCCAGGGCCAGCAATCCCGCGACAGTTTTTGTGTGAATCAGAAAATAGCATCTCCCTCATCCATACGCTGCGGTCCCTCCTATTAGAAGCTCATTGTAATATACCCATCTTGTCAGAACAAGGCTCTTCCTGCCATGTGCCAGGCTAAGACAGTGAAAGCTAAACAAATCTGTGGTATGAGCAGCACCCTGTCCCTTGGACATGTCGTCCGTGCGCAGTTTGCAACCTGTTCAGCCTTATGGGAAGGACTTGTTTCTTGAAAAAAAGAAAGCTGGGGGATAAAGGGAGGATGCCAACCTGCTAGTGGATAAGGAGGACATTTTCAGCTGTCTTCTTTTATGAAAGATTTGCGACGATGAGCTGGTCCTGGTGGCCAGCAGCTAGGCGGCGAGCAGTCCACTTTTATACATCAGTGCTCTCCAGCTGAAACTGAAGCCACAAAACTAATGAAGAATCTTCTAGTAGCTGTAGATTTAAGTAAAGTAAAATTGAAAGGTCGGATGCCGTATGATTGCATATGATCAAATGCACTATCCAGAGATATTCCAGCATGATTTAGCCTTGCTGCTGGGCTGGCTAAGGTTGTTTTCACAGTGTCTTCAGCAGTCGTCTTGATTTTCCCGTATTCTGTAGCTGGCTTTAGGATATTTCTGTATGAATTCAAACTCTGGGTTCTAGGGTGTTGGTCAGGTTTCCTAAGCACCCTATATGTCACACGTTTGAGGTGAAAGTCATCTTCACTGACCTTCAAAAGTGCCATTGACCCTCTGCTATGTGGGACCCATGTAGCCTAGCATCTGGCCTTACAGGATGGACCAGTGATACAGCCTTCTGTTCAAGGCCTTACTCAGAACCAGCGGAGTTGAGCCCAGCTGATAAAAAGATTAGAATAATACACCGGGGAGAGAATATGATACCTCCAGAATCAGTGGGGGCCTGGTAGGTGGTGTGCATAAAAAGACAGATACAGCAAATCATTTACTTTATATGGAAAGTCCTCGGAGGCTCATGAGTGCCATGTCCTTTCACAGCTTGGGTCCTGGAAGCCGACAATGGGTGACAGGAGAAAGAAATGACAGGTATCTGGTATAGTCCCCTAGGCTCATCTATTTGAATGCTTAGTCGCCAGGGAGTGGCACTATTTGGAAGGAGTAGGATTAGGAGGTGTGGCCTTGGAAGAGGTGTGTGTCTGTGTCACTGGTGACTCTGAGGTTTCAAAAGCCCAAGCCAGGCGCAGTGTCAGCTCTTCCTGTCTACAGACCAGGATGTACCTCTCAGCTACTGGTCCAATATCACATGTGCCATCGTGTTGTCCGACATGGACGAAGCCTCCAAAACTGCAAGCAAGCTCCTAATCAAATGCTTTCTTTCCTAAGCGTTGCCTTGGCCATGGGGCCCCTTCCCAGCAATAGAGCAGTGACTAAGACATAGGGACACAGAAAAGCAGGGATGGGGAGTTATGGAGAGCTCTCTCTGATGGAGAAGCCACAGAACCAGAAGTTCAGCATGTTTATTCTACAGTTGAACAGTCAAGGCGGAATTATTACATAAAACTGAACAAGGAAGCATAGCCATGCTTAGCTTTTTTATATGGTTGCTAGGGATCCAACTCAAGTTTCTCAGGTTTGCATGACAAACTAATCCATCTTCTCTACTTTTCATTTAAAAAAAGACAGTGTAAAATATCTTCGTGAATATACAGATTTTAGAGCCAGAGGAAAAGGATAAGCATGATTTGCGTATCTGTTTTAGAACTGATACATGAAACAGTGTCTCTGCTTTGCTCTGTCCCTTCGCTTCTTCTAACACAGACATCTTGTAGGACTAAGGGAAACATAACAAATTAAGGCACAAGGATCTGAAGTACCAGTGTCTTTCTCACGCAAACAAACCTCTCGCGCACTGTGGCTAGAATGGCCAGTCCCTTCCCCTTCTTCCAGGATGCAGCTCCCTCACCAGCTACCAACACCACTAGGGGCTATGGATGCAGGTGCAAAGGAGGATTTCCCTCAAGTAGGCGATGTTATAGCCCAGAAGTGATGCATATTTTACTGGCTCACACATTTCCCACAGTCTGTTGATCAAAGCTATGCTTGGCCCCACTGGATCCCAAAGGGACTGGGAAGTAGGTTTCCTGTCCCTGGAAAGCAGAAGGTACATGATTACCTGACAGAACAGCACAAGCAGAATTCACGGCAGGGTCTCCCGGTGGAGTTTCCTAATCCCCAAAGACTTCTCAGTTAACAGTGGACCCACCAGAAGTGTGTCATGTTCGAGGTATTTTCAGAGGGACGCCAGGGCCTAGGTCTGGTCTAGGAAGCCAACGTGCTGTTGCTAGGGAGAGAGGTCAACTTCAAGCCTCTTCTGGGACAAGCATAAAGACGGGTACTCAAAAGAGATTTTTTTTCCCCCAGACGATTCAGGTGACAGTTAATACATACGAGGGCAGCATCCTGTCTTAAAGACTCATCGTCACTAATCATGGTGTGTCCTCCAGTGTGGTCCTCAGACTTCACCCTTTTCCTTACTGTATCCCAGAAGAGGCACTGCCCTCCGTAAGTGTGGCTGCACTTTGCCCCTCCGTTCATCATTTATCCATCACATAGCACCTTCTTAGAGCAAGCCTAGCTCATACTCTAAGCCCAGAGCTGTACAAGCTGGTCTAGATAGGGCTGGCCCTGACCATGGATCCCAGAAGAGGACAGGCAGTTGGCTGAGATATGGAGCAATTCTGACGGTGCCAGGCGCCAGGTGTCGGGAAACACCGCGTGGAGACCTAGTGATGTCTAGGACAGCCAAGGGGGAGGACTTGATAGCTAATGAACAGCCCTTAGAGAACTCATCCTGTCGTCCTCTGCATGAAGAGCTTCCTAAACTCCCTCCCGTTCTCCTTTGCTAAGACAGCTCTACAGCCGGAGTTCGTGCCTCTGGTCCTCTGGGAGGCAGGAGCTGTGTGGATGATCCATCTGTTACTTGGACTTGGAAGGATGCCACATTCCCTCTGGTCCGTGCTGGTGACTCACAACTCAGCTTCAGAAGCGTGGGGACCCATGAGCATCTGGATTCTGACAGCTTGGCTTCTTTTAATTCCCATCCTTCGCTAATCGCTTTAATGTAATAATAACAACCACGTGTGACCCCACAGTGGTGACTTCTTCTTAAAGAGATATTAAGAACAGTTGCCAGTTAAGGATGGGTCAGACACAAAATGTCAGGAAAGGGCAATAGTTCGGGGTGCCTGACTAGGGTCCAGCGCCACTCACTCCGTGGTTGACATCAGGGCTGTACCACATGAGTCCTTTCTCATAGACACCTTGGTGGCCCTGCATTGAGTGTGCACTGTTTTTCCTGGAATCAGACTCCCTTGAGAAGCACACCGAGATAAGGAGAAAATTCACCTCATCCTTCAAAGCCAAAAAGCATGCCTGGCAATGCCTGGCATGCCGGGCACCAACAGTAAGTGCCAAGGGAAATAACAGCTTCGGTTTGTCACTGCTGCCTCAGGAATGCTGGCCCACGCACTGAGTCCGCTCTTTCCCCAGCTCGTACTAAATAAACCCACCTGCTGCTGCTGTTCTGCTTGGAACCAGGTTCCCTCTGTTTAAAAACACACAGGAGCTTGTCGCACCTGACTACATGCCAGTGTGTACATGTGTGGGGGGCGGTACGAACTGGATTCCGTGGGTTTATAATAATTAATGGGAGGGTATTAAATTGGGAGGGAGGGGTGATGGGGAAGTGACCTTGGGAGAACCGAAGAATCCAGGGGAGGCAGGAATAGTCAAGATCCATTGTCTTACATGTCTGCAATTTTCAATGACTACATTTGAAAAGAATCTTTTTTTTTAATTTACTTGTTTTTATTATATATGTGTGAGTACTTTGCCTATAGAATGTTGCTGTACCTCCACTGTGAAATCTCCCAAGGGATTGTCACACTGGTTAAACACTGGCGTGTAGGACCAGGGCCTGGCTCACCTTGGATGACCTTGGTAGTGATTGGTTTGGGCAGTTCATCATTTTGTCAACTCTGCTCTTTTTCTTTAAGAGCCATAGTAGACCTATAAGAAAAACTTGAAGGGAATTTTATTGACAAATAGATGAAAATTCAATAATGAAAAAGAGAGAAAAGCTTGTGGGATAAAATTTAGCTTTTCCAAGTGTATTCATCTCGTTTAAATGAAACTGGACACTCACTTAAACGTGCATCCAGGAGATCCATTGTGTCACGTGGCCCCCAGGGCACATGCAATTACTGCACAGTGCATAAGGAGCTCTGCTAGGAGCTCTTGAGAATATGGCTGCCTAGGTATATAGAGGGGTCTGACCTCCATCCCCAGCAAAAAGAGAAAAAAAAAATTCCTCAGTGAGCAGATCTCATGGCAAATGTTCTTATCAAAGTATAAAAGTTTTAGAAATCGATTATTGTGGTGAAGGCCAGAAAGGGCCTTGTGAGGTTTTGTTTTGTTTTTCCTTCAACTTAAATTGTCTGAATTATGCAAGTCTTCTTTGCCCACAAAAGGCTGGACATTGACACCCCAAAGTAAGAGGTTCTCTGGATGCCCTTGGGTGCTGGCAAAGTGTCTGACAGGCTGAAGTGAAGAGCAAGGGAGTTGACATGTGTGGAAGACTTTGACAATTGTGACATATGCTGAAGCTGAGACTCTGGGTACTAGGGAGGTACTCGATGCCCCAAAAAGGTAGGGAACTGGATAATGCAGATGTGAAAGTGTTACTGGGTAACCCAAGTAGTGAAACTAGGCGACCCTTACATGAAAACGGCACCAGACCCTTCGGAAAATTCTTAAATCGAGTCTAACACAAAAGCTTGGCCTTCGGGTTAATCTGGGATTACATCCCAGACTCAGAAGTAAGGGTCTGGTACACTCTGGTGGGTGTTTGCATTCTCCACAAGCCTCCACTGGGTGCCTGAAGAGATGAGGTTCTGAATGACCCTGTACTTTGGGGAAACTGGAAGTGGTTGCTGAGTGTGTCACCCACCATTGGGAGGATAAGACCACCGAGGACTCAGTGGAAGCTGAGCTGCCCGGCTGAAGGCAGGAAGCTTTAGAGGAAGTTGAAATGTTTGTGGTCTAAGGCCTTAAGGTATTTGCTTACTCCCATTGAGATAGTTTCTCTCTCTCTCTCTCTCTCTCTCTCTCTCTCTCTCTCTCTCTCTGGAATTGGAACCATTGGCTATCTAAAGTATGTGCCCTTGCAATAAAATCCTTCTACTGCACCAGGCTTAATGGTGCAGGGCTTTAATCCCAGGGCTTAGAATGCAGAGGCAACAGAGGCAGGCAGCTCTCTGAGTTTGAGGTCAGCCTGGTGTACACAGTAAGTTCCAGGACAGTCAAAGCTACATAGTAAGACCCTGCCTCAAAAAATACCCCCTGCCCAAATCCTTCTACCTCGATTCCTGGTTATACCTTAGGTTAAGATCAATCCTCTTAGCTTTTAGCCACACCATCAGTGTGAAATGCTATCTTGTCGGTCTTGGAGACCCTGCCGTTCGGTTTGATTGTATTTGATATCTAGAACCCACTGTTTTCAGTAAAACTCCACTGAATTCTTGTCATCTCTCCTTGCAGAATTCTCATCTATTATTTGGATGACTGCATGCCTTCAATTATACATGTTTCCAATATTTCTGTGGAAATGCTTCCAGGAAAGTCTGTTGGGGGGGGGGGTACTTCTGTGTTGCCTGCCTGCATTCGCTTACTGGAAATGCAGGGTGTACGAGAGAAACTGGGGATGCAAAAGCTGATGGTAAGATAGCAAAATATTTGAACTCAGGCCAGTAGTTCCTAGAAGCTCACCATGCAGGTCTACACCATGCAGGTCCACTTCCGAAAATCTCATTGGAAGTGTCATTGAAATCTGCTCCGGTCCTTCGCTATTACATGGCCCTAACCTGTCACCCAACCCCTAACCTGTCACCTCACTGTGGCTTCTGTAGGTCAGACTGTGGACAGAGTGCAGCTGGGCTTCTCCCTCACTCCCAAGTGTCTAGATTTCAACTCAGAGGCCTGAAGGGGTGTAGTGGTCAGGACCAGGTCGGGGGCCTCTATGGGCATACACTCCAATGTTGGGTAACCCATTCCTCCTGCTGGCTGGAGTCCCAGCTGCACCAGGTCAGAACTCCAGCCTGTGTTTTGACACCCGTGTTCCTAGAGCAGATGTGTGGCTACTGTGGACCCCGGGTCTGTCACATGACTGTGTTTCCCCTGTGCTCTACCTCAGAGGCACACTAGCTAAGGGAGCACCACGGTCCTTCTGTAAGGACATGAGTTGGGAGACAGCATTGGGCCATATTTAGAAACTAGGATGCAACACATTTTCTTAGGTGTCCTCTTAGCTCTGTAATGTCACAGTTTCCTTCCCTGTTCGGATTATTACAGTTCTCTTTGGTACAGTGTTATGTAAACAGCATTTTCATACAACATATTTTGAACATAGTCACTTGAGTTCCCCAACTCTTCCCATCCCTTCCCACCAGACACTGAGATTCCTTCCTTACTTCTCCTTGGCACGTGGAGTCCAGTTGCTGTTGTCCAGTTAGTCTTGTGAACAGGGTCTGCTCTGAACTGTGATCAGCCTCCTAGCAGTCACGACATTAAAGAAGCCAACTGTCTCTGTCTCTGTCTCTGCAGTTAGGGGTGGAATTTCGTGTCCACCTACCCCAACCCTCCACCTACCCTCACCACGCCCTGGAATTTTATCTGCCTGGAGCTGCTGCAGGCTTTGTGTGTACTGTCACAACTGCTGTGACTTCATATGTGCCATGGCTTTGTTGTGTTTGGTCAACACTGTTTCCTCGATCCTGGCAAGGAGCTTGAGCATTCCACCCCTTCTTTCTTGGAGAGCCCTGAGCCTCTCGGGAAGAGTGTTATATGGACATCCCATTTAGGGCTGATCCCTTATTCTCTGCAAGCTGACCAGCTGGCGTTCAATGTTTTGTTTTATTTTTTTAACCAAGTATAAAACATGGAATCTGTTGCACCTGCCCCTTCCTGGGAGCCTTGCTTCCAGCGTCCCTTGAACTGAACGAGGCTGGCCTCGGTCACTGCTGTCCACCTCGCAGAGCTCCACAATGCATCTCCTCACATTTCAAATAAACTAACCATCTTCTTAATATGGGGGTGGGGGGCAGTGTGAATCACCTTGAGACTCGACTCCCAAGTCTGCCCTTCTGTGCTTGCCCAGACCCCTGATACCAACATGAGCGCTGATTAGACCCTGGCCTGAGACCCCCGCTCCCCCCAAAGGACATTCACATTCAAGTTCCTGGCAGACCTGTGATCACAGTGGAAGCAGACCCCAGCATGCTAGCTTCTGCTCCAGGTTCCGGAAGCAAGGCTGCTACCTTTGCCATGGCTCTAAGGAAAACACCGTGTCCTGGCTCTTTTCCTCTGGCCCAGAGGAGAAGTGATCATTTCCTATCTGGCGTAGTAAACGCCAAGTGTGAAGCGATGACTGAGTACCGCCCACGCCACGTTTCCTGCGGAGGATGGAGCCTTATGTCCACATCGCCCTGGTGCCAAGACTCTGTGAAGTAACCGTACTGATGGGGATGTGCACGTAGGTGAAGCGTGGCCTCTCCCAGGTATGCCCTGCTGCGCATGTATGAAGTCCACTTGAGTACCGAGATACCCTCCCAAGTCATGTAAGTTCTTCCAGTCCTTTCACAGGTGGTGGGACTGGGACTCGGAATAGTTAGGTTCGTGTTTAAAGGCACCAAGGTAGCAAGTAGCAGAGTCCAACCAAGATGGCCCATGGACAGGGCCAAAGGTGACACGGCCATTAAATGTGAAGACTGTGTCCTTGCTGAGGACTGGGGAGTGCTTTTCTCCTCGGGGTCAGGTCCTAAAGACATGACATGAACGTTATACAGCTAGGATCAGGGCTGTGATGTCAGTTCCGTCATAATCACTCACAGTCTCTTCACACTTGCCTGCAAAAAGCTCCCCACGAGCCCAGGCAGCCTTCAGAGTTCATTAGAAAGACCAGTATCTCTGAGCCTTTGACTTTCAGAACCTAGCTTAACTTATTTTTTTTTTTTCAGGGTGAGGTTGAATGTTTATTCAGGGGGTTATGAAGGAGGAAGGGTGAGGGGGGGGGACAGAGAGAGAGAGAGAGAAGAGGAGAAAGAGACAGAGAAGTGGGGAGAGAGGCAGAAGCGAAGCTGCCTCTCCCAGAGGAAGATGGAAAAGTCCCTAGCTTAACTTAAAAGTCTGAATGTTTTGTGTGTTAGACTCCATTGGTCACTTCTGCTCCACCCAGAGCGGCTGATTGGTCATGCTAACAGGGCATCCATCAGTGTCACTCAAGGGTCAACGCTGAGACCCACAGACTAGTTTTTAGGCTGCTGTTCTCTTTTAAGGAATAGAGAGGGGACAGGAAGACTCATGTATAAGTAGTATAAGGACATAGAGATCTTTCTGGGAGATGAATTTCAACCTTTCATCTTAGCCTCTCATCTGTCCCCAGACTCTCTGGCCACTCGCCAGAGATGGGACCAGTGATGTTCTCACCTCTGGCTCTCTCTAGCTGGGGGTGTGTAGAAGGAGACTCATTGAAGCTTATTTCCATGGTCTTATTTGTGTGGCTTCTATATTAAGATCTAGAAGATCTTTAAAACCTACAGTTCGTGTGAGACATTGGGATAGAGATATTCCTATCATAGGAAGGGGAGAGGATGAGGAGCCAAGCCTGTGTCAAAGCTTCATGTGAAGGGGCCTGAGAAACGTGTCCAACCTGGTGCTGGAACCAGGGGATGACCAGAAAGGAAAACGAGAAGCCGTACGGGAAACTAGGAAGAAGTGGCACCCTGGTAGAGAGGTGACCCAAATGTCAGTGCCCTGGAGACACACAGTCACGGGGCCAGGAGCCCAACTGAGGGCTGTGCCTCTTGTCTCTTGTGTCTCAAGTTCCAGGCACCACCTTGTCACCATGCACTGTGTGTGCTCATAGCTGGAAGGCACGCTCAGTGCTTCCACCAACATCCCCAGTTTGAACAAGGCCTAGAAAGATCTATTTCTTGTAGCTGTTTCCTGCAGCATCCCCACCCACAGGCCAGGAGCTGGGATGTTTCTTCAGATTTGGAGCTTCTGGGACATCCTCGGTCACTGATTCAGACTTAGAGAATATTCTTGCCTCTAGAGGTGTCCAAAGGATCACAGAGAGCTGAATTTTGAGTTCTATTTATTCCATTCTTTTTTCAATGACTAGAAGTGATAAATTTATTTTCAAACAATTCTTTGGTATACATATAATTTACCATTTATTAAAAGCAAATGCAAACTTGCACACTAATAAATATGCTTTTTTACTTTATTATTTTGTGTAAGAGTGTTCTGCTTGCATGTGTATCTGTGCATCATGTGTGAGCCTGGTGCCAATGAAGGCCAGAAGGGTGTGCTGGGTCCCACCTAGAGGGGGAGTCACGGACAGTTGTGAGCTACTACAAGGTGCTGGGAGTTGAACCTGGTCCTCTAGAAGAACAGCAAGTGCTCTTAACTGCTGATCCATCTCTCCCACCCCTTGCTTGGTTTTTGTTGTTGTTATTGATGTTTTTATGTAAATTGGTAAACCGCAGCTGGATGTCTGAAATACCGTAACAAAGCAGCGCCAACAGTTTTGAGAGCTGTTTCCACTGTTTGCTTTATTTCTGTGCCGACTAAACCAGACCCACCGCAGCTAAGGGGTATGTGGCTCAGTGGTAGAGCGCTCGCCTCTCATGTGGGAGATTCCAGGTTCATTTCTTGGCTGGGATCATCTTTTAATACAAACTTGATTGGATTAAGAAACGCTGAGGGAATCAGCGAAGCACTCCTCTGCCTATCCTGTAATCTCATTTCCAGAGGGTTAAATGATGAGGTCTCTGACCTAATAAAAGGATTAATCCCTCACTCGCTGCCTTGTGTGGTAGCCTCACTGGAGATGGTGGAAGGCCAGGAAGGTGCAGCTGGAGGAAGTAGGTCACTGGAGAGGCTAAGACGCTATGTCACCCTGGCCCTTTCTGTGTTTTTCCATTCTCTGCTTCTGTCCAACAAGAAATAAAGGCCAGACACCCCCCACTCCTCCCCCCCACTCCCCAGCCCTCCACCCCCCATGGCTCCTGCTGCCATGACGCTCTGCCCAGGCAATGACACACTCCATGTTTTTAACCAGGGGACCAAAATCAACTTTCTCCATCTGAGCTGTTTCTTCTCGGCATTTCGGTCAGTTACTTAAAGTAAGACAACAAGAAGATACTAGCGCTACAGAAATTAAAACAAGCTAAGTGCACCGCAGTTCCTCCCATCGGGATTGTGAAGATAGAAGTGTTAGCAGAGGCATCAGATGCCTAAGGAAATGCTCTGGCATGATCACTCACACCCGAGTCACACGAGCTCCTGTCCTGAGAGTGGGCAGGGCTCTTGCCCTATCTGCTGCCTGTCACAGGGTCCCTTGAGTCACGGAGTTTCCTCTCCATAGTACAGAGAAAGCTGCTCCATTGAGTGGTCTCAGGGTGGGCAGGAGGTGTTTCAGGTGCCATAAGGGTCGAGACTAGCGGTTAAGCTACTGTTTCACAGGTGCTGAAAACCTGTTGAGAATGTGGAGTGGTCACTCTGTGACCACCTCAGAGCCTGTGGGCTGTGAACTGCAACGGTACGGCATGCCTGTCACTGAATACCAGCTACCGTTAAAGGCCCAGGCACTGAAATCAGGGTTCTCGTGATGATCATGAGACAGAGCCTCTTTAAGCTGATGTTAGGTCATTGAGACTGTTGCCCTCAGAAGGGGCTAGTGTGGGTTTTGGGGGACCCTGGCTAGCTCCCCAAAGTTTGAAAAAAGCAACTTGGCCCCTAAAGTCTTTCAGGATTCCTGTCTCGCCATGCACGCCTTCATTTCACACGTGCACCCACCGTGATGATCAATCGTGAGGCCCTGTCCAGGGGCGGAACTGACGGCCCCACCTGCATCAGTCTCTAAACTGTGACTTAGTAAGTCTCTCTTCTTCATAAACTACTCAGCCTCTGGTGCTCTGTCGTAGGAACAAACTGGATGCGGCCAGCCCAATCTTGAGATGTCATACACTGACTTCTACAGGTCTCAGGGCATGCCACTAGAGCCACAGTTAAAACTCTAACTCGACAAACCCTGAGGCAAATCCAGACTGCACTACTTCCCAGTTATCACTCTGTGCCTACTGCTCACTGTCTCCTATCCTCCGTGCATCCTGTAGGGCTTCTTAGGTGAGCTACAGTAGACGACTCAATGGGTAAAGAGGGCGCTAAGCAAACATGAGATTTATTTTATGTGTGAGTGTTTTGCCCAAATGTACCATCAGCATGCTATGAGAGTAGACCGGAAAAGTCTAGGATTGCAGGTAGCAGGGACCCTCTGTGTGAGTGATTGGACCACACCTGTGTCCCCTGAAGAAGCAGCCAGCACTCTAGCATCTTCTCTAGCATACTTGTTCTTTGAAGGACCCATACCTGCCTGCCGTCTGTCCTTTCCACTCCCTAAGGTGCCCAACACCCTGCAGCAGGCAGCAAGTCACAGCAGAGACTACACCGGGCAAAGCAAGAAAACGCCACAGTGCAGCAAGCAGGAGCTTCCAGCCGCAAGGGAAGCTGGAGAAGCTAGTTAGATTGTACCTGCTCGCTGCTGCCTCCCGCTCCCCACCATCTCTATGAACCAGGATTTTTCAGCTTCTGTCTCTTGCCAGGGCAAGAGTTTTGAATGTATATTTTAATGTTTAAAATTAAACATTAACTAATCCCGATAGCTCCCCACCTAACTTTTCTGTCTCTTCTAAAAAGCTTGTTAACTTCTGCCTCTCTATTCATTATGGAAACTGTTTCTCTGCTCTCTCAGAAAGAGTGCTGCATATTTATACTGCTAGAAACCTTCTCTGCTCTTTTAGCAACTGTGTTTTCACGCACAACCCGAGCCGTGCTCTTTCTCCATTAAACTTTTAGCAGGGCATAGCTTTTAATTACCCTTTCTCCCAGCCCGTCTCCGACGGGAAGGTTTCCAGACATACAGTAATCATCACGGAGCTTTCAAGTGGAGCCTTGTGCCTTGGAGCCAGCCGCAGAGAAGATAAGGACACCATGTCCCCATCGGCCCCTGTGTCTTGTCTGGAGGCTTCTTGGGGCCTCGGCTTTGTTTCTCGCAGTCACCTCCCTAAGCTTTCGCATCTGCCCAGGTTTTCTGAGGTTGTTCCCACTGCTAATCAGGAAGAAGATATCTGTTCTCCCTTCTCTAAGCCAGACCTTCCTGCTCGCCTCTACCTAATGGCCCCTCAGATGGAGATGGCATCTGAGAGATACCTAACCCCTTTCTAAATGAATTCTGCTTCTTCCCTTTCTGTCTGACGGGCCAGTCAAACCATTGAGTTTTCTCAGCAGAGTCAGGATGGCAGTTGGCATGAAGTCAATCGGGGACTCCTCTCCTCCACATGGGCAGAGAGCAAGGTTTGGCATCAGCTACCTAGTGGTGACGCTCCTAGTTCTGTGTCCTCAGCCTGTGGTCCCTGTATCATCTTCCCTAAGCCATAAGCCATCTGTGATCATCTCTGTCCCTGTCATCTCTGTTATTGCTCAGCTCCTCAACAGCATTGCCTTCCTTCCATCCGCACAACTCACTGTAGCATCTTGGTCAGCCTCTGAGGTGGCAGGTGTGCCAACCCCTTCCTTCTCACTACAGGACACCAAGCCCCTTGGCAGGTACCCTCCAAATGCAAGCACCTGGTTTTTAAATCTGCTCTTTCCGCACCTTATGACCCTGGACCACACTACCTACTAGGCCTCCCTTTCATTCCCTTCATGGCAGTCGGGCTCTCTGTCCCCCTCCTCCAGCAGCTGCCCCTCATAGGGGACCAGAGCCTGCTCTGTAAGCTAACAGTAGAAATTCTCTCTGGCTCACACCTATCATCATCGTCCTCACAGGAGCAGGCTGCAAAATCCCCCCCTTTCGCGTTTCCCCTTTATGAAAAAGCATCACGTGTTCACGGCAGAAAGTCAATATACAGAACATATAACAAAAGTTGAAATTCTGGACCAGCCTGCTTCCAGCCCTACCCTCCCTGGGGTCCCATATCAGCAGCCTGTAGGCCTGTTTCTGGGCTTTCTGGATGATATGCAGGTTCTCGAAGGCCGCCAAGGTCAAAACACAACCTGAGTACCTTTCACTGAGACTACTCTGGGGTCTCCCAGAAATGCCTTCGGATGCCCCTGGCAGGAAGAAGATGAGTGCTGTTGCTCGGTCCTTTGTTATCGGCACTGATGAGCTATCAGCATCAGCATCGCTGTTATTAGGTTATATGACCGTCACCTCGTAGCGGTGGCTTGTGACTCTGTAGACTGAGGCTATCCTGGGTCATCTGGATCTCGCTCCCTGTCGCGGTGGTAGGAAGGAGTCCCTGACTGACTCTGTGCCAACCCCCACCTCCCAAGTCTCGAATAACTCATCAGTTTGACTGACTCAGCAGACAGAGTGTGAAAGAAGCAAAAAGAGTTTAGAGAGGGGGTAAGGACATTTTCAGACACCTTCTCAATAGGTAGGCCATCGGGAAGGGTTGTCTGCAGCTGTCGGCCTCCGGCAGTGCTCATCAGACCCAGTGTTTGGTATGTACGCAGACAATCCAAGCTAAAATACTGCCACAAAAAATCCCTATGGTAAATCTGAGGGGTTACGTAGGTTAGTAAAGGAAATCTTTTGGAGATGTAGCTAGTAGCAACATTTGCCTAGTGGATGCTAGTGAAGCTCCACCCCAGCAGGACCAAGCAGTGTATGTTAACATACAATACACACATACAGCATGTATTTATCAGACCAACATGCTGGCACTGCACCAAGAGGGTGACCGTGTGTGTGTGTGTGTGTGTGTGTGTGTGTGTGTGTGTGTGTGTACACACGCATGTACACATACGTATGTATTCATGCTAGGTATAGTGGTGAAGGCTGATAATTCCAGCTACTAAGGGGGATGAGGCAAGAGGATTTCAGGTTCTGGGATAGCCTGAGCTACATAGTAAAATGTCGTCTCAAAAAATGAAGGAGCTAAATGAATGAATTTTGGTGAAATGCATAGTGTCCCTGAAAAGTTTGGTATTTTTAAACACCAAATCCTATCCCATGTGGCAATTTCCTACCATTTGATTGGCCCATCAGCAGTGAGTCATTAAGCTTTAAGTGTCTCTGTCTTCTGGCTGAATTTTTATAGAGGGACAACACAAAACAAAGACATTAAGGCTTCGCTCTTAATCATAACCCAAAAAAAAATATTTTACAATTTGTACGTCTTGCAGTGCAGTATCAATTAACACCAAAAATCTCCTGAAGTGCTTGAGATGGAATCTGGGGGCTCATGCATATTAGCCAAGTGCGTTACCCACTCCCTACTCCCCCCCCCCACACACACTATATCCCTAGCCTCCACCCCAGTCTCTTAATATTGGAGTTCCAGGTGGGGATTTTTATATTTTTAATTTGTTATTTTATTTCATTTGTGCTCTGTTTTGTCTGCATGTATGTGTGTGCCAAGTGTCTCCCGTTCCCGTGGAGGCCAGAAAAGGGTGTCAGATCCCCTGGAACTGGAGTTACAGAGTCTTCATGCAGATGCTGGGGGACTGAACAACTCAGGCCCGCTGAGCCACTCCTCCAGCACAGGTGGTAACTAGATTAAGAGGGTATGTGTGTCCAGGGTTGGGTATATGTGCACACTGAATATGTACAAGTGTGAGCATGTGTGCACAGTGTGCACATGCAAGTATGAGCGTGTGTGCACACAGTTTTCTCAAAAGCTCTCAATTCACCTCCCTCCCAAGACTCCGGAGTTGGTCCTCAATCTCCATAAATCTGCAACCATTCAATGCCACTCCTCATGTCTCTGTGACCTCCCCAACCATAACATTGTTTTCCTTGTTCCTTTGTAACTGTAAATTTGCTACTGTTAGGAATATGATTTAATATCTGATATGCAGGATGGTCTTAGGCAACCCACAGGTTGAGAACCGCTGCTGCTCTAGAGGGAGAGATGTTTTCATATGCACAGTGGGAGCTTCCGGCACACCTCCTGCTGAAGGCCCCAGCCTGGCCCAGTCCATTACCCTCCAGCCCTTTGCCCTGGCCAGAGCCCTTGGTCCCCTGATTGGATTTTGGCCACACAGAGATGCTGCTAGGATAAGGGACCTAATTCCAGAAGGGTTCAGATGGATTCCAAGAATCCAGAATGTTGGTTGGAAACATGGGATTCTCATCTTGCCAGGCTTGTTAACTCTAATTTATCCACTGTCAAGACGAAACCCTACAGTCCATCCTTTTGAAACATAAACCCTCAGTCCAGACTGTTCCTGTGAAATCTGATATCTCCCCTATGTTCCTCCCAAACTGAGTCATGAATCCTTCCCCACCACATATAGCCAAGTGCCTCTTGGTTAATCCTTATCAGTATCATATGTGATGACTCCCCAGGAAGTGCTTAGAACATCTGCCACCATATTCCATGCATTGCACAGGCGTGACGGCTGCTATTCTGAGGGCTCCCACAGCAAAGGGATTACTAGATGCTGCAGGCATTGGCAGACTCCCACTCCAGAAGGCAAACATTTTGGAGAAATCTCTGTATTCAAGAAATCAGTGTTTGTCCAAGTTAAATTCAGAAAATCGTGAGTCACGTTTCGTCCTGAAGAACTGAGACGGGAAAATTACCCATGCACGTGGCCACCCTGTCCCTTTCCAATCTATACCATTAAAGCTGGAGGTAGTCACCAAGAATCTCAGTGGTATAGGGTGAGGTAGCAGGGACTTGTCCTCCGGTTCACTGCACATGACACCAAGGTTGTCACAGCCTGGAGTGCCTTGTGAACGAGCCCAAGTGTCTTCTCTATTCAGGCACCCTAACAACTCTGATGCTGAGCTCAGCGCACTATGTGCACAAGTATTGAGTGCCTGCTGTGTTCCAGGCACTGCGTTAGGCTCTGCGGTGCTGTGGTAAACAAAAAGAAATGCCCCTCCCCTTCCAAAGCTTGTATTCCAGAGGGGATGTTGAAAAGGAAAGGGGCAAATGATAACCCAATGGATGAAGACACAGAGGTGGTCGAGGGCGGGGAGGATATACATCAGGGCCTTTGTTGGCTGCTAGATTTCACCTGTCACACTGGGAGGGGGGGTCACACCTTCAGAGTAAGTGATCGACTTAGGCTAGACACTTGGGTGGACCCGGCTTCCCTCCACACACCATGGACCTATTGCAGCTCTTAGAATGTTGCAGGCTGCATCCTGGATGGCTGGAGGACACTTAGAAGCACATCTGGACCACTCAAACTGTCTCAGACTTTGCCCCTTGAGGAAGCTTTGCTGTCCTTTCGGGGAGCCTGCCCCCTCCTTAGACCCTGGAGTCCTTCCACTCCTGACCGGGGCTAGCATCCTCTCCCCTCTTTGCTCTCACTGCGGTTTCCATGACTGTTCCTGAGGACACCGCCCTCTCCAGCTCTACCCCCAAGGTGGCCTGGGTATACATAAGCTTGGCAACACTGCGCCTTAAGCCCAGACAGCAGGCCAGATGCTCCAACTCAACATGCATTTAACTAGTGACTCTGGTTCCATTTTCCATTTCCCATCCAGCTCCCAGGGCCTGGCACAAGGCACAAGAAATGTAGGCAAAGTTCTTGGAAGAAGCGAGGCTATGTGGCTGCAGGAGCAATAGACATGAAGTGCTCCAGGCCCTACGCTGGGACTGACATGGGCATGTGCGGGAAGAAAAGCCAGCTCGGGTGTCCTGAGCCATGTAGGGAGGAGTAACAGAGGAGTGACTGACTGGAGGTTGCTTTGTATGATGTTCTCTTAAGTAGGGGGATCCTGAGCTGATGGGGGTGGGGAAACTTAAAGGGAAGAGATAATTTATTCTGGAGCCACTCTGAGTGACCATTCCCAAGAACACAGACTTGGATTATCCTAAAGTCCATGTTCCAATGTGGAAGCAGTTTCATAAGTTTTAATCTTACTGAGCAAAGGAAGTCAAATCAAGGTAAGTTTAAAATACATTAGTGTCTAAGAGAGGTGCTCATAGCAGATGGGAGAAGGTTTTCTGTAGGCCTAAGATGCTGTCTGATGGCATTCTTAGCCTTTGGACTGGTGGGAGCCAGTGGTCTGCTAAGTTAATAGATTCCAAAAGGTTTGTATCCATCAGTCACAGGACATTAGATCGTTTAACACAGAGGTGGGCAAGGAATGGCTGTTCTAGGGGATAAAGCTAGCCTAGGACAAGGCAATTCCTCTGGACCTGCAGCATCCCAGCCTGTCCCCAGCCCTGCAGTTCTAGTCAGTCAATCCTGCAGACAGCTTCTTTTCAGTTCTCACACACAGTACCCAGCAGCTCCTCGTGACCTGCCGTGACACTGTGCAGAGCTCAGGATGTGGGCTCATGGCCCTCTGGCTGCTGACGGGGAAGATCACGGTCCAGGTAGCCACCCAGACAACAAAGCACCCCAAAAACTGCACATCAGTAAAGCCAGAAGCCTTCAGATGACCACGCTTCAGTTACTGGCCAGATAGACCTGTGACATTACACACCGTGAGACTTAAAATCACAATTATACAACACTGGATCCACACATAAAATATATATATATATTCTCAGGATCTCTGGAAGAGCAGAACTCACGCTACAAGAATGGGAGGTCCAAAGTCCAAAATGATCCAGCGAGCACTGAGTAGAGAGAGCACTCACCTACCTACTCCGGTTTTTCTACCTGGGCTCCAGGCGGCCACACCCTAACCAGATGTGATTGGTTGAGCTTCCCCATCATATATATACATCACATACGTCCTACATACACTATATATACATGTTATATACACTATATACACACAGTATATATTTTATATATTCTATATATACACACTACATATACACATACTATGTATACACACTGCACATATACATACAATATACAGACACATACATACTATATATATACTAACATATACACAATATACACACATACATACACACTATATATACACACACATGTTATACACATACTATACATATATATACACATATATTATACACTCTATATACATATTATATACACACAAATATACATATACACACTATACAGATATATATTATATGCCCACACTGTGCACACATGCATATACACACACTCATATGCATGCACACACACACACATGCATGCACACACATATACATACTCCACTGCTGTTTGTGTGGAGGAAAGTTTAAATGCCCAAGGATTCTTAACCAATTGCCCCAAAGACATATACTGTAGCTCATCCTTGGATGAGGGACTGTATGTCTGGGTGCCCTGTGAAGAATAGTTACCCTCCCAGCTGGGCTCAAAGTCCTGCGATTTTCTATAATTTTTAAAAACTAATACTAGGGAAAAATAATAGTAGGATATGACATGGAGACTGTCCAGAACTCCTCTCAGAAGATCCAGGCCACAGAATGGTCCAGATCCACGAGAAGCCCCACTAGGAACATCTGTACAGACCAAAGCATTCATCCTGACCGGGTTCCTCCCGCACAGGTCTTATCACGGGGAAGTGCTGTTTTGTGGGATCCCTAGCCAGCAACCCTCCCATGGGGGGGGGGGCCTTGTGAGATGCTCCTTCCAGGTTGCAGTGAACAACACTTGAGTTTTCAGGCTTGTCTTGGTTGTCTTCCTCTGACTAGATTAACAGGACTATCTTTAGTGTTCTCCATAGGTCGGTCCTCCCAGAGACACTAACATAACCCATTTAACTGTGTGTGTTTCTGCAGAAGGAGAAGAAGAGCGGGCTGCTGAAGCTGCTAGCTGGAGCATCCACCAAGAAGAAGTCCCGCTCCCCACCATCTATATCTCCAACGCACGACCCCCAGTCGGCCCTGGATACCTCACTGCAGGGTGCCGTGGGCCCTGAAGTGTCCCCATTGACCGTCCACGGCAGGGCAGGTTCCTGCCCCATAGAGAGTGAGATGCAGGGAGCCATTGGGTTGGAGCCACTGCACAGAAAAGCCGGCTCTTTGGATCTGAATTTCTCTCTGTCCCCTTCTCGGCAAGCAACTCTGTCCATGGCTTCCATCCGCCCTGAACCTAAGCCACTGCCCAGAGAGAGGTAAGGAGGTGAGGGTTTTTTAATCTCTGTGTCCTCTCTTTAGGACTAACACCCAAGTTCTGGAACCTTCTTGAGGACTGGGCAAAATGGAGTTTGCCAGGTATCAAGCTTATCAAATGTTCCCCTTTACCCAAGCCCTGGGGCATACTTCTTATTCCCAGCCTGCCTTTTGTCTAAGTTAGGGTTTTTAGTGCTAAGAAGAGACATCATAACCATCGCCAACTCTTATAAGGAAAACCTTTAATTGAGAGGGCTTACTTAGTTTCAGAAATTTAGTCCATTATCATCATAGCAGGGAGTATGGTAGCATGCATGCAGACATAGCTCAGAGTCCTGCATCTTGTGGGCAACAGGAAGCTGACTGAGATACGGGGCTGTATCCTAAGCACAAAAAAACATCAAATCTCACCCTCACAGGGACACACATCCTCCAACAAGGCCATACCCTCCCACTGCAACAAAGCCGATAACGCGGCACCAAGGGCAAAGCCAAGCAAGCAAAAGATGCAATGTTCTTGCTTCTTATACACCTTTCTGTAGTGGGGGGGGGGGGTACACGCCTTTAATCCCAGCAGTGGGGAGGCAGAGGCAGGCGGATCTCTGTGAGTTCGGGGCCAGCCTGATCTACAAGAGCTAGTTCCTGGGCAGGCTCCAAAGCTACAGAGAAACCCTGTCTCAAAATAAATAAATATTAAATAGTGCTGCAGTCTTGTCATGTCCAAAAGACAGCATTCCACAGCACTCTGACCCCCCCCCTCCAGCTCTTACATTCTTCCTGCCACTCCTGTAATATCCCCTGAGCCTTGGAGGAGGAGACATCTCACCTACGGCTAAGCATTCAGCCGTTACCTACTCTCTGAGCATTGTGACCAAGTGCGCGTCTCTGCAATGACCACTGCCCCTTGGGAGAAGAAGCATCTCTTGGACCAAAGCTGATAACAGCATTAACCTCTGGGGAGAAGCATTAATACTATAATTATCCAGAAGGCAATTTGATTACTATGTCATGTCAATCTTACAGAACAGGAACTGTGGCTACGACTTCTCCAGCCACTGGCTTCTGGCCAGGTTTACAGTAGAAGATGTGATTTCCTTCTTGCAGAGCAGGGCTCAACTCCGAGCAGGAAATACCCCATTGTAGACTTGCGCTATTGTACCAGTTGACGCACGTTGCTTGGCCAGTTGGTAGTGTAGCATGCCAGGCCTGTAGCTGAGCAAGGCTGCTGGTCACTGTTCTCCCTGTAGCACCCAGCATAGTACATGCCTTGCAATACTGAGTGCTAGCCAATAGGGAAGACGCTTCCACATCAGTTCCAGCCTGGTTTTCCTGTGTCGTACAATTAAAGCACGTGATCATCTTTTTTGGTGGCAGCCAACTGCAGTGGCAATTGCCTGTATTGTTTTAGATGCCTGGGAGGCTCCCTAACCAATGGCTCCAAGGGAGATTCTGTGGCAAATTGAAGAGCTTTGGGAAAACTTTAAAAAGATAATTTTACAAAATGTGCAAAGTAATCCCCCACTGTAAGAACTTACACAGAGAGAAGAGGGGATAGAGAGCTCAAAGTGGATGGGTAGGCTCCAGGGCACAAGACGGATAACCTAGCCCCCCCCCCCCATCACATGCTGTTCCTTCTGTCCTCCCAGGTACCGTGTGGTGGTCTCCTACCCTCCACAGAGTGAAGCAGAGATTGAACTAAAGGAAGGTGATATCGTCTTCGTACACAAGAAACATGAAGACGGCTGGTTCAAGGGGACTCTGCAGCGGAATGGCCGCACGGGCCTCTTCCCAGGAAGCTTTGTGGAGAGCTTCTGAAGGCCACTGCTCATGTCCAGTTCTGCCTTCCAGGAGAGGGTACTCAAGAAAGCACTGTGTGAGCAGAGGAAGCCTTGTCACCTAGGTCCCAGGGCCTTTCTAAAGCACCTGTCGAGAACAGCCAGATTGGGGTGATGATGTGGTTTTGAAGTCCTAGTTGAAAGCACATATGGATGCCGTCCTGGTTGTGACGGCCATACCCTCACGTGACATATGGATGTCGTCTTGTGACGGCCATACCCTCATCGAAAGCACACGAGTGTCCTTCAAGATCATGCCATGAGTCTCAGTGACCAGTACCACAGAAAAAGTTGCCCACGTAGACAAATGCACTACTATGCCATCCAGCAGCTAAGGCACGGTGCACGGTTGGGAGTCTGGGTGTAGAGTGGGGCCGTGTGCTAGGGCTGACAGCAATGGAGAGTAACTTCCCCAGCTGTCCTGGGCATCATTCCTCTATATACCTCTGACACCTGCCATCAAGCCCCACACACAGGGGATTTGTGGTTGAGGAGCCTCACATAAGGGCTCTGAGTCTCTCAAGGTGTCCAGTGGGGTCCTGTTGGGTACCACAGAATCCTTATGGCTTTGTCTCCTATCAGGATGATAAGGAACACATTTTGGTTTTGCCACCACTGTCTCTGCATTGCTTCCTTCTTATGGCACCTTTTTAACGTACAGTCTTAAACTTTATATATTTCTAATAGGTCAGACACTGCATATTTTTCATGCATCTGGTGCTGATTTTTGTAAAACTAGAAATCACTTGGGTAAACTTCGAGGAAAGAAATTGAGGTAACATCAAAGGAAAGTTTTATATATTTCCCATATGAAGTTGGGAGCATATTGAGGAATTCCTGTCTGTAAAATCTAAACATTGCCCGGTGCTTCCATGAGGTGAGGGAGAAAGTCTGCAGAGACGGTCACGTGGAGTCGGAGGGGGTCTTTCCCAGCTGCTGGCAATAGCCTAAACCACATGCTCCGTCTATGTAGCAGTGACTATGATTTTTTAAAAAATGGAAACGTTTTGAGGAATTTATTCTGCCTTTTTGTGTGGCGGGAAAGCACACACACACACACACACACACACACACACACACACACACACTGACCCCTGAAGCTCCCTTTGATTGCTTTAGAGAGAATGGCTAAAAATAGCATTCTTAAAGTGTGTCTTGCTGCCAAAATGCAGCTTTTACAACAGCTCAGATCGCTACCTTGCAAAGGTTTTTGTCTCCATTTAAACAAATAAGTAACTTCCCATATCAGGCCAGGCAAAATTCCATCTGCTAGAGACCAAAAGCACCATGATAATAAGAGTCTAGCTCAGGACTCCAGGCTTCCAGGGCCTGGGGACACTGGACAAGGGAACAGGATGGTTTCTTTGGCCCTGAGGCCTTCCTGTAAAGTTCACTGGAGCCACAGCTTGCTTCCCAGGAGGTTCCCTGAATGGCCATCAAGAGGTGTGAGTGGTACACTTAGAAACACTCTTTTTTTTCCGCCTCAAAAATATCAATCTGTGAACCTCTGTGTCCATTTGTTACAAAACCACCCAGCCCTGTGCCAGCCTTTGGTATCAGGGGCTATCGCTAGTTTCTGTAATAAAATAAGGACCACTCACCCTCAACGTTCCTAGTTAAGGCTATGATTTAACTAGGCGTGATCACCACATGAAAGCAATGACGCCTAGGGAAAGTCTCTTCCTCCATGATAATAGACTTACTGGACATAAGAAAACTGTTCTGAGCCAGTGAGCTTAGGCATAGGGGTCCCTGTGTGCAGGGTCAGTGACTGCCACTGCTAAACTACTTGCCCATCCGTGCACAGATCTGTGTATGGTTAAATCCATGCTGTCACCAGGGAGGTATACCAGGCTATATCCTGGAAGAGACGTGTTTTCAGTGGAGCCAGAGCTAACTCTGGTTTCCAGACAATCAAAGTCCCCTTTTCCCTCCTCAACAAGATCGACTTGGAGTCAACAGGTCAACTTTGGCCTGTCCTCCTTTCTCGTGATGGTGAGGAGGTAGCAGCGTGATAGAATACTGAGGAAAGTAGCAAGGTTTAGACAACACTAGGGGGACCCTCTCCTAACAAAGTCCTGGGTTTACACAGGAACTATCTTGGGAGGGAAACAGGGCTCTAGGGCTCATTCCAAGGTGGGGCTCTTAAAAATACACAATGAGCCCCATGGTCTGAGTATTTTGAATACTCTCAAACCCTTTAACTTTCAAAACCATGTATTCCACAGTCCAAAACAGAAAAGAGGTACCTTTCCTGGTGTACCTTTGAGGACACATGTCTTGGCTACCAAAATGTGAAGCCAGCAGCCCATCTAGAAACTTCACTTTCTATCCTGGCCAATGGCATGTGCTTCTTACTCATACGATACCATTTGGTGGCCAGGTGGTTTTCCTTGAATAGTTCTTAGCCCTTCAATTGAGGGTCACCATGGAGACAGGACAGTCCAGCCCCAAGACGATTGAAGGAAGGAACAATAGAGATAAGACAAGATGGTCTGTGTTGGGGTGTGAATATAAGGCTGGGCACTCCAAAATCATTCCAGTAGACACGGAAGCCCTTGTACTTTGCACACCACACATACACACAAGCGTGCAAGCACATGTCCCCAAGCCCACATTGTTTCTATTATACACCAATGTCAGTCTGTAATTTTGGATGAATTGACAGTAGTGGCAAACTCTGATGCCTGTGTTTCTGAGTCTTTAAATAAAAATGACCATGGAGAGGCTGTGTGTCTCAATAGTGGGAACAATGCAATTGGGGCAGAAGATGTGAGCCCGAGAGTGGGCGGGAGTCAGGTCCTGGATGGGACAGAGTTGAGAGAACTGTCTTAGTGTTCTATTCTTGTGAAGAGACACCATGACCAGGTCATCTTATAAAAGAAAGCATTAACTGGGGTCTCGCTTACAATTTCGGAGGATTAATCCATGATCATCGTGGTGGGGAGCATGGCAGCAGGCAGGCACACAGACATGGTAATGGGGCAGAAGCTGAATGCTCACATCTGATCTGCCAGTTGCGGGCAGAGAAACAGAGGCCGAACCTGGTGTGGCTTTTGAAACCTCAAAGTCCACCCCCCAGTGACACACCTCCTCAAACAGGGCCACACCAACTAAGCCCTCCTAAACAGCTCACCAACTGGGAATTAAACATTCAAATAGACGAGCCAGGGGTGGGGCCATTCTCATTCAAACCGCCATGCAAGAATTGCCTGCATGCCCAAGTCAGCCCCCCAAGGCTCATACTTGCCACCTTCTGTTCCTTCAGGGGGACATGGGCTCTACGTATATCAGGGCCACTGAGGAACCCAATAAATGACCAGCAGTGAAGTTTAACGTGATCATCCAAGCATGTGTTGGATGTCAACTAGTCAGACAATAAGAAGCAACTACAGCTTCCACTGTGGCAAGAAGTCGTGGTCTCTTTAGTTCCCTTCCAGAGTACACAGACTTACTAAAGTCCTCGTCGTCCAGAATTGCCTACTATAGACGAGGGCAGACTTCTAGCTCTGCTCTTCTCTCTGGCCCTCAGATGCGTGAGCCATGAAGAGTTGTGTCCTGGAGCACAGGGTGGGAAGAGAAGAGACAGGGAGACAGCAGAAAGGCAGGTCTGCCCCACACCAGGCAGACAGGTAGGCTAGCAGAAGTGTCCGGGACAGGATGTACCCCTAAAACAAAGCTTTGACTGGCTTCTCAGTCAAGATGTGGCCCCACATTGCGTCTGTTACTGTGAAAAACATCAGAACCAAAACAAACAAGAAAAGGGTTGATTTCATTTTACACTTCTAGGTCACAATCGGAACAAGAACTTGAGGCAGAAATTGAGGAAGGAACTAAAGCAGAGACCATGGAGGAGTGCTGCTTACTGGCTTTTTCTCCCTGGCTTGCTTAGATAGCTTTCCTTTTTTTTTTTAATTATTTCTTTTCTTATTTGAGATTATAGCATAATTAGATCATTTCCTCCCTATCCTTTCCTTTGTCCAAACCCTCCCATAGGCCCTTCCTTGCTTCTCTTCCAAAGTCATGGCTCGTTGTTACATGGACATATGTATATGTGTGTATATATATACACACATTCATAAGTATATAACTATACTGTTACTTGGGTGTGTGTCCTCAGGGCTGACCATCTGGTAGTGGATAGCCAGTTGGTGTGCTCTTCTCTGAAGAAGACTATTTCTCCCTCTCAGCATCCGACACGGGACCCAGAGGCCCCTGAGCCAGAACTGTTTTGAAAGCCTCCTCAAGGACTGGCTTTCATAGTACCAGAAGGTGACATGGGAGCTTCAGAGGAGGGACATAACCGATAGTCCCACCCAGCTATGATGCCTATGAGCAACAACGACGACCAGCATGGCACAACAACCCTAAGGGGTCAGTAGCGGCATTCATACCTTGGTCATTAGCAACAGCTCTGATTGCAGCTCAGACCCACTCAACAAGAGGGAAATCATGCCTGGAACTGGACACAGCCAGCTGCCGGGGAATAGTGAAGTCTTGGTTCTCAGAGGTGAACCTGTAACTGCCACTTTAGTGAACTAGCATAAATTCTAAATATGTGTCCTAACACCCACAGAGAAGTGGTGTCCTCACCTCTCAACAAGGAGACATCTCCACACAATGGACAAACCATTTCAACTAGCTTTCCTATGCAATCCACAGATGGGCACCATCTACAGGGCTCCAGGCCCTCTCACATCCATTACCAACTGAGAAAATGCCTCACAGACATGCTCATAAGCCAGTCTGATGGAGGTGACTTCCTAACTGAGGCGCCTTCAGAAAACTCGAGGTTATGCTGACAGCTGGACTAGAGATGCACACATGCATACAACACATGGCAGAGTCCTTTTATCTTGCCATGAAAATTATATGAATTGTATAGGAGCAAGTAACCCAGCATGGGTAGTATGTGGACAGGATAGTGCAGCGGGGGACATGCTGTGTCTGCACGAATGAGACCCTCACCTTGGTGGGCTGGAGAAGCAGCTAACATAGGAGATTAATAACTGTCGCAGATGCCTACGACCTCAACTAGTCCGACTGTCCAACTTCAGGTGGACTCACATTTTTAAATTCTGGGTGCTGGTCCACAGCCTCTAAATAAGTATAGCAATGCATTAATTATGTGATGGTGTATCAACAAAGGAAGGCTGCTTAGATGACAGTGGTCCAGCAGATTATAATGGAGCCAAGGAATTCTTGTCACCTAGCGACAACAAAGTCTTCCCAATGCCTTAATACAATGTATTCCTCAAGTGTAGGTGGTAATGCTAATGATATTTACTACACTGTCAGTTCAATACATGTTCTAGTATGTGCAGAATACCACACTTGTTAATACATGACTGTTCCCAGCTTGTGTACCTACTTACAAGTTTACTAAGACATTACGTAGTATATGCTGATGGCAGTTCATAAATCTGCTTACCTTTTATGAGTTCTTCAAGAGGCCAGATTGAGTAATTGACTTCTGCTGTCCAGGTCTGTGGTGCTAACACAATGAAAAACGACCACCTAACAACATAGCCCATCATCTGAGAGTGTGTCTCACCATTAAAGAGATGTGGTCATAATAAACCAAGTACTGGTGTGGGAAGCAGAGGCCCAGAAGAAACACAGACTGTGTATGCCAGAATATCTGGGGAAAAAACTGCCTGGCAAGTTACCAGAGCTGTTTGTAAGACAGAAGGGAAAGGTAAACCCCTAGAGACCACTGCCATTTAAAAAGCATGTGCACAAACCCTCACACTCACTAAACCAACTAGCAAAATAATTTAACACACTGAGCCTGGTTGGGGCCCTTGAACCATTCAGTAAGAAGAGACATTTCTTCATCAGATGGGCTTCCTCCAGCAGTTGGTGGGAGCAGATGCAGAGACCCACACCAAACATTAGATGGAGCTCAGGGAAGTCCTTGGGAGGGGGAAGGAAGGAAGGATTGTAGGAGTTGTGGGGGTCGAGGATACCAGAACACAGCCCACAGACTCAAGTAAGCAGGGCTCATGGGGCCTCATAGACACTGGCGCGGCAATCTACGCTAGATCCTCTGAACACAAGCTGTGGTTGTTTGGTTTGGGGTTTCTGTGGGACTCCTAATAGTGAGAGGGGGGTATCTCTGACTCTTTCACTTGCTCATGAGACTCTTTCCCTCCTACTGGGTTGCCTTGCCCAACCTTGAGATGAGAATTTGTGCCTAGCCATAATGTATCTTGTTACGCTATGTTAGGTTGATATCACTGGGAGGCCTGCTCTTTTCTGAGGGGAGAGAGAGGAGCAGTGGCTCCTGGGCGAAAGGGGAAGCATTATTATATGAAAGAAAAATAAAGAAAAAGACAATTTTCATTACCCATCAATGAATGAAGCTGTCCATTGAAGCTCTAAGTCCCTATAAGTTTTGTGAGGGGAAGTCACATTCCTGCCTCTGACTGACACCAATATGATGTGTCTACCCTTCATTTCAACCTCACAACAAAAGGTCACAAGAGGCACTACAGTGGGAAGCAGTGAACCATGAGGGCCACTGTCCTCAGCAAGCCACAGAGACATGGAATGAGGTGATTAATGTCATGAATAACTAAAGTGTCATTGAGAGGGTTTCTGAGGAAGGGAGCCAGACTGGCCAGAAGCATCCATATTATGCATGCCAAAGGCCTGGGCAGGAAGCCCCTGTGAGCTTTTCCAGGAAGCCCCCTGTGAGCTTTTCCAATGAATGGAGGGGAGACTTACCAGATGGTCCCTGTCATGATGGTGGTTGAACCAGTGGCTTATCAATTTTACTATCATGAAAAAGCAATACATTCAGTAGAAATCATACTTCAAGTTTTTAATCCAGGTCTTTTCTGGAGGGAGAAACACACAGTCTCACCCTCTCTTTTGCTGTTAAACAGTCACATAAAGCTGTAGCTCCATCAACCCTGCAATACAAGGGAGACAACCAATGCTGCGGTGTGCTGGGCTGCTTACATTTCATGTAGATTTGAATGCTCAGATTTTCAGCTTATGGTTTGACTGGGACGTAATCCTATCATAGAACAAGAAACCTCTATATTCAAAGTTTTTCTTTACCTAGAATTTACATATATTATCTTATTTAATCCATGTGTCCACGTGTTCCGTGTGTGCGCGTGTGTGCAGGCATGCATGAACAGTGACACACGTGTGGAGGGCAGAGACAACCTCAGGTGTCAGTCCTTGCTTTCCACCTTGTATGAGACAGGATCTCTTATTATTCACCATGGCAAACGCCGTGCCAGCAGGCCTGTGAGCTTCTGAGGATTCTCAGCACGGAAGCCCTGGGCTTGCAGGTATGTGCTGTGTGTTTGCAGTTCTGCGTGGTTCTGGGGGTCCAAACAAGTCCTTACACTTGCTACACGAGAGCCGTCTCATCATCCCCGGAGCATGGTCTTTATCATCTCCATTATTCACAGCAAACGTTTCACGGAAGAGAAAGGGAAACCGTCTCAACCATGAGAGTACGAGAAAGAACAAATTTCATGAGAGAATAAATGAAACGAGAACCAGAAGAGAAATGACCACATCTAGTTCAGCAAACTAGCTAGCATCTATTACACATGAGCCAAGGGGAAAGAACAAACAACAATCTAGAAACTAGAAAGAGAAGCAGCCAGGCGATGGCGGCGCACGCCTTTAATCCCAGCACTCGGGAGGCAGAGGCAGGCGGGTCTCTGTGAGTTCGAGACCAGCCTGGTCTACAAGAGCTAGTTCCAAGACAGGCTCCAAAGCTACAGAGAAACCCTGTCTCGAAAAAAAAAAAAAGCAGCAAAAAATCAGAGAAATCAGCAGACCCTTCTCAGTACACTACACGTAAATAGCCTTAATTCTATCTGAAGATGCAGATTAATGAATAAAACCTGTATTTGCCCCCAGAACCCAGGTAAAGATGAAACACCACCAGAGGAAGTTTTCCTCTGACCTCATGCATGTGCACACACAAACACACTACACACACGCGCATAAACCATGCATACACACACAGTAAAACTAGAAAATGTATATTAGCTTATTGGATAAAATACAAACCTCAAATATTTATTGTATGTAAGAAATGCATCTCACTGGTAAAGACACATACGAAGTGAGGGTCGAAGACTACAGGTCAGTAAGCCAAGCACATGGAAGCTAAAACAAAACAGGAATGGCTATGCTTTATACGTGATAACGTATACTTCAAACCAAAATTACCCAGAGGAGATAAAGAAGGCTACTACTTATTACCACAGTTAAAAATCTACTAAAATAATAAAATTCTAAGTACATTATATGCACCAATTGCTGAAGCATTCAAGTTCATGAAAAGAACAGTATGGGAAATGAAGAAAAACAGAGGCACAAACACCTTAAGAGCACATGAGTTCAATACCATATGTTTATCAGTAGATAGACCATCCAGTCAATAAACCAGAGAATCTTCAGAGTTAAAATTCACAGTACAAGTGAGCTTGACAGAATATTCCACCAACATCTATGAACACATGACCTTCTCAGCAACCAATGGAGCCCTCCTCTCAAATTTCTCTAATGTTTAAGCCACAAAACAAGTCTTTTGTGGGGGAAGAGTTTATTTTACCTTAGAGTTTACAGTAGTTGATGAAGTCAAGACAGGGCAGGAACCTGCGGTAGGAGCTGACGCAGAAGCCATGGAGAACACTGCTCACTGCCTTGCCCCCTAGCCACGCTCAGCTTCCTTTCTTACGCAGCCCGGGGCCACTTGCCCAGGGACGGTACCACTACTAGTGAGCTGGTCTTCCCAAGGCAATCAATCCTTAATCAAGAAAATACCCTACAGGCAAAGTGATGGAGGTGTTTATCAATTGAGACTCCTCCTCCCAGATAGCTTTGCTTTCTTAGAGTTGACATAAAATTCACCAGGACAAAAGAGCCTTTTTTTTTCTTTTCACTTTTAGCATTAAAGTGCTCCTCTTAGCAAAACATGTTCTTATCAGAAGGCAGGCAGTCTACAGGCAGACGTGATGTTTTTAAATGGCAGCAGCAGTTGCTAGAATAAAACTCGGCAGAGATTAAAAATGCAAACACGCTCACTTGTGTACACACACCCTTTAAAGGCTAACCTGAAGCCTAGAGAAAGTTGTGTGTGTGTGACCACCGTGTATCCCTTCACCAAACGCTGCAGCTGCCACCTTGTCACATTTGCCGGGTTGTTTCCCTCTATTACGGCCAGTCCTCCTCTCAATGGCTTGAGGTGCTGCCACTCCTAAGTACTCCTGTCCTCCCCGAAAAATAAGGCCACGCTCCTGAATAACCGCACCTGCGCTATCCAAAGAAAACGCCAGCATCAGGACGCCGTGAAAGTTTGCCAGCTGCCCCCCACCCCCAAACACACACACACATACACACAAGGTCTCTGGCTCCTTTCCGACCCAGAATCTAATGGCCACGGTATTTAATTGCTATCTCTTCTGTCTCCTTCAGCTTGGAACAGTTCTCGGTCTTTGTTATCCTCCGCAGCTTTAAATAGCGAAGGCTTTCATTTTATAGCGTGAGTCCACTGTGTTTCCTCACGTTAGGCTCAGGCCATGCTTCCTTGATAGACATCGCAAAAGAAGTATCAACATGAACCTGTCCTGCCATATCTGACATCAGCCTTAATATCTGCTTAAGTTTGTATCAGTCACCTCTGTCCTCTGTCGGCTCGTTCCCTTTGTAGTTAGTGCAAGGCAAGTCCTGACAAACGCAGCCTAAACGAATAGTAAGCTTCTGGCACCTAGTCAGGTCACAGTGCAATAAAGACAGGAATTATAGAAACTACGCAAATGTACGGGGATTGAAAAGTGCCCTCTGAATGATCAGGGATCACTAAAGAAATCCAGGGACACTATATAAAATGATCTAGAATCAAATAAATAAAAGCACAACTGTCTTTGTTAGGGTTTCTCTTGCTGTGATGAAACACCGTGACCAAAAAGCAAGGCGGGGAGGAAAGGGTTATCTGGAAGACAGATATCAGGGCAGGAACTCAAGAGGGACTAGAACCGGAGGCAGAAGCCTGTTGGGATGTATGAAGTCCCCCTCCCCCCAGATCTTGAATTTCTGGTAAACAACTTGTAATGCCTACAGCTGCTCTGAGCACGAGACCCTCAGGAGTTCCTGATGACAGGGGAGTGGTTTCTGGTGTGTTTGGCTGGAGTGTGGCTATCAGTTAAGGATCCCTATCTATGCTGTCCCTGGACACAATAAAGGGGCATTCTGTCATCAAGGATGACCTGTGTCTCTGTGAGTCTTTGTGTTTTTAAATCTCCAGCTCCATGCCTGATTCAAGAACTGTATGGTAGCGCAGAGAGCGCAGACAGGTGTGGTGCGCTACAGAAGCCATGGAGAAGAGCTGCTTACTGGCTTGCTTCCCCTGACTTGCTCAGCCCATCATCTTCTTAGAGAATCCAGGACCAGTAGCCTAGGGATGGCAACTCCCACCATGGGCTGGGCCCTCCTCTATTGATCACTAATTGAGAAATTGAATCTCATGGAGGTATTTCATCAACTGAGGCTCCTTCCTCTCTGATGACCCTACCTTGTGTCAAGCTGACACACAAAACCAGCGAATACAACTGACCCCTTGTCAACTTGACACACAATCATCACTATTAAGCAACAACCCTTCCTTGGTCAGCAAAGGCCTCACATTAAAATCATAAATAACTTTAAAAGCCTCAGTCTTTACAAATTCAAGCACATTAAAATTTCAGTCTCTTTAAAATATCCAATCTCTTTTAAAAGCTCAAGTCTTTCATCTGTGGGCTCCTCTAAAATTCAAAAGTTAAGTGCCTTCTTCAAGAGAGAAGAACAGGGCATCATCACAATCTGAACTAAGCAAAACCAAACTCCAACAGTATCAATAAGTCAATGTCAATTATCTGGGATTCACTCACAGTTTTCTGGACTCCTCCAAATGATGTGGGTCACTTTGCCAGCTCTGCCTTCTGCAGGACACACAACGTGTCTTCTAGGCTCCAGCTGGCTCCACTCCACAACTGCTACCATCGGTGGTGGCCTTGCCATGGTGCCGGCATCTCCAAAATGCTGGCGTCCCTTGCTGCAACTGATAGGCACTTTCACCAGTAGCCTCCCATAGGCTCTCTTTATGGTGCCAAGCCTCAACTTCTCTGCGTGACCCCTTCAATCCTGGGCCCTCAACTGCCACCGAGGCTGCATCTTCGCCAGTGGCCTCTCCTGGCCTCTCACAGCGCCAAGTCTCAGCTGTGCTCCACGACCCCTTCGTGCCCTCAAAACCAGTACCACCTGGGTGCCTCTTACACGTTGCCAAGTCCTGCTGCCAACAGGAAGCACTACTGTAGCAGCCTCTGGAACACAGCTTCCCTAGGCTCTCAGAAAACACACCCCCAGGTTTCACCTCAGTGCTGCTGGTCTCTGCTTCATCGCCGCTAATTTCTCAGCTCCGGCTGACCGATGTCAAGTGTCCCAGTAACTTAAAGGCTTCACTTCAGCAGTTTTGGTATCTTGCTCATCACAGCTGATTCTTCCGCCCCAGCTGACCAGAACCGCAGGATCTTCACTCAAAATAACAAATGGTTCTCAAACTTCACAAGCCAGGCCCCCCAACCTCTGCACTGGTCTCAACATTCTTATCTTCCAAGCTCTCACTGAGCATCCCACAGAGCTCTTAACACCAGCCCAAGGTTCCAAAGTCCTTCCATAGTCCTCCCCAAACCACGGCCAGGTCTGTCTCAGAAATGTCCCACCATGCTGGTATCAATCTCTGTCTTAGGGTTTCTATTGCTGTGACAAAACACCATGACCAAAAAAACAAGTTGAGGAAGACAAGGTTGATTCAGCTTCCACTTCCACATCATAGTCCATCATTGGGGGAATTCAAAAGAGGAGCTCAAACAGGGCTGGAGCCTAGAGGCAGGAGCTGCTGCAGAGGCCATGGAAGGGAGCTGCTTACTGGCTTGCTTCACTTGGTTTGCTCAGCCTGCTTTCTTACAGAACCCAGGACCATCAGCCCAGGGATGGCACCACCCACCAAGAGCTGGGCCCTCCCCCACTGATCACTAACAGAAAAAGCCTTAGAGCTGGATCTCATGGAGACGTGTCCTCAGCTGAGGCTCCTTCTTCTCTGATGACCCCAGCTCGTGACAAGTGGACACACAAAACCAGCCAGTCCACACAACTTGACTGCAAAGGCAGTTCTCAGAGGCAAGGTTACGACTATAAGCGTTAAAAACTTTAAAAACTCCAAGATTTCAAATGAATAACTTAATGATGCAGCTCAAAGTTTTAGAAAAATGTAACGAGGCTAAATGAAAATCAATAGAAAGAAATAAGGATCACGTGACATATTAGTGAAAAAAGACTAAAAGACCAGAATAATCAGTGAAACAAATATTTGGCTCTTTCAAAATGAAAAGCTCTTAGCCAAACTTATCAAACAACAAAGAGAGCAGCCGTAAATGAATAAACCTGGAGTTGAAAAGGAGACATTGCAACAGATGTCAATGAAATCCAGAGACACACCGAGAGAAACACTTTGAAACCTATACTGTGAAAAATCTGAAAACTCCAAAGGAAACAGAAGAGTTCATGATCTCCAGACAGACTGACTGCAGCGGTTCCTGGGGACAGGGGGGCTACTTCTGTCCACCCCAGACAGAGGCCAATGAGGGCCAAGGGAAAGATCCTGCCCATGTCTGTCTTAGCGAACCATGGAGTCTAACTGGAGTTATTTAAAGGGGCGTGGAGGAGAAATTACGTGAGAAGTTACTTGAGCACAGGCCCCACCGCCTAAGAAGGCTCTCCCTCCAGGCCACCGCTGACCACTTAGATTCTTAAAGGGGAAAGGGCTTCCTGTGCCCTGAGCGCCCATTCGTCCTGTAAAATTCTCCCTTCCCCATTCCACGCAGAAACATCTGCGCTCCCCAGCACGTGAGGGCTGCACACGGGCACTCGTAGCTCCTGCTTTTAAGATGGAAATGGCATTTCGCGTTCAAAGGACGGAACCCCTTCTCTCCCTCCAGTTCCTGCATGCTTCCCTCTGCCTGTTTACAATGTTTTCCGAGCCCCAGATGGAGTGTTATAGATGCATGGTGATTTTCTTTCATTGAGGGGTGATTTCTGGGCTGGCAGTCCACAGCAATAGTCACTGGCTTTCAACAGTGTGACCAGTGATGTGTGTCACCAAAGAAGCCATCACCCACTGGGAAAGACGCTTCCCTGATCAAGGCTGATAGAGCAGTAGTCATTTCTGAGTGTAAATGTAAATATTTGGAAAGCATTTTAATGGGCACAGCATATGCATTTAGACAAGCAAGAGTGTCACCAGAGACACTAATCTCCCTAGTCGCGGGTGGTTTGGGTTTATTTTGTATTTTTATTTTGCTTATTTGTTTAAATTGTGGTCTTCAGGACTGAACCCAGGTTCTTTCCTGTGGCGTGGGTGCTGAGTCCAGCTGGAAAATACTGACTGTACCCATAGGAACTATGCCACTAGTGCATCTGTACAGGCCTTTCATGTTGATCGTATTGACATGGCATGTCCACCGCTTACCAGGATGACTGGCAACAATTCTCTCTCAGAAACCTGCATGGCACCTTCAGCACTACAAAAGCTAACCAGCAGTGATGGTGTGTACAGCTCAGTACCAAAGTGGGGTGTGTGTGTGTGTGTGTGTGTGTGTGTGTGTGTGTGTGTATGCCATAGCCCTGTGTCTATGCTATAGCCATGTGTCTATATGCGGGTACACTTTGAGGCCAGAGGAGGCCTCAATCTCCTTCCTTAGGGAATGAAGTGTCTTCAGCAATAAGGTCTTATCACCTAGTTCTGAGCAGTGGAAATAGTCTCTACCGGGGGCAGGGGGGAGGCAGGGGGGGAGGGCTTCCCTATCTAGCAACTCGGCGTCCATGGCAGGCAGTTTCAGAGTCTTCAGTAACTGCAGTTCAGGACATTTCCCAGCCTCCTCAAAGGGTCCCCCATATAGACACGTGACTATGGCATAGACACACACACTCAAATAAATCTTTTAATGGCTAGGGCAATTCTCACCCCATGAGAGCTCTCTCTTCCAGAGCTGTAGGCACAATGGTGATCAACTGTACTTCTTCATCCCTTTGGTGAACCATCTTTGGGCATCATCTCTCAAGTATTCCTGGGCTCTAGCTATGACACACTCCAGGACCTTCTTAGCACAACATTTGGCTTCTTCTTTTCCCCAAGGACCTCCAACTCAGCACCAATCTTGCCGCGTTTACTGCTGAATAACGGGACAGGCTCCTTTGTCTACTTTTTCCTTTCTCCTTCCCCTCTTTAACTGCCTTAGCACTCTATAAACCTAATATGCATGTGAGTCTAACTCAATCTGCCAAAGTCTCCTCACCTCATAAAGACAATGACGATCAGTCCTGAGGCCCCTGGCGAATTAACTTCCTTCTTTCCTCTTAGGTGAACACAGTGCTATCTGATCCCATATCCTGGACACTAAACCTAACCTCTCTCGGGCTCTCTCATTCTCAGTCTTCCCTATTTTCTCTCTCCTCGTTGTTCTTTAAACAGGTTCTGATTCCAGGAGGGGCTCTCTAGTGGAGATCAAATCGTACTCTCTGATTTACCTCCAGCTCTAAGAAAGGACACTGATTTCCTATTAGTTCAGAGACTTGTGCAGAAGAGATCATCTATTTCCTTTCTCCTTGTTATAATTTCCTGTCTACACAGGGGCATTCTTCCTGGGAAGCCACCTCCACCTGAGTTGCATGGCTCATCACCCTTAGCAGTGCCAATGGTTCCGTTCAAGCCCCTTACAGTGCTACTTCCTCCACATAGGCTGCTTTCAGAGACTACAATATACTCTCTGCTCCACCAACCATGTGAGAGGCAGCTCTAGCTAGCTAGCATGGTAGACCCCATTCATCAGGAAGTGTGCCATTCTATGTAGTAGAAAGTCATCTGGAGATACCACCACCACCACCACCACCACCACCACCACCACCACCACCACCACCACCACCACCACCACCACCACCACGGACGCTGCACCTTGAGCTAGCATAGAATCAGTAGTATATCTTATCACCCACAACAAGAGCAATGCCTCTGCGTCTACAGCATCTTACTCCACACAAAAAGGAAAGACCACTGGATTAGCCAGGGCTCCAGGAAGAGAACTGACAGGTGAATATATACACAAAGAGATTCATTAGAGCATCTCACAGGCTGAGGTCCAACAGGAAGGCCGAGAATCCAGTAATAGTTCAGTCTGTGAGACTGGATGTCTCAGCAGTCCTGACCTGGTGCTGGACTCCCAGGGGATCCCTAGAGAGCTGCAGGTCTTCAGTCTACACTGGATCCTGAAGAAGTAGGTCCTAACATTGGTGGAGGAAGGGCTGCCTCAGCAGCAGGATGATGGGTTTATCAGCAAGAGTGAGGGCACACAGGCAAAGAGCAAAAGCTGCCTTCTCCAGTGTTCTTGCGTGTGTGCTGCCGCCAGAAGGTGTGGCACAGATTTAAGGGGACTCTTCTGACTTCGAACAATTCAGTGAAGAAAATCCTTCACAGGTACCCTAGTCATCTGTGTTTTAGTTGATTCCAGATCAACTTGGCTGACAGCCAAGATTAGCCATCACAGACCTAGGTCACATCAATAATGCCCCACAGATGCTCCACCCTCAAATGCATTAACTTCAATCACATATCACCTAAGCAGGGGCAATGCAACTGCTCCTCACAAACTCACCTTTGGGTCTGTTACGCCCTGCTTGCGTGTGACTTTTCCTGAAGAGTTTATTTCTATTTATTATTAGATAGAGATGACCATGATAGAACAAAGAAATTATTTCATCTCTCTGGCTTGGTGAACCAATGGGTGTAATTGGAATTACCTAAAGAACCAAACGCATTCTGCAAAGCCAGTATTACCTGGATACCAAAGCCAGATAAAGATACAACAAAAAGAGAAAATGAAAGACTAATTTCACTAATGAACATTGATGCAAATTTCTAAGTACTTGTTCATCAAGCTCACCAGCATGCTCATAAATCATATAATACAACCAAGTGGCTTTCATTCTGAGTATTCAAGAATGACTCAATAGGTGTAAGTTAATAAATATGCCACATAGGTTGGCTCAAAGACAGAAATCACATGAGCAATTTAATATGAACTAAAAAAGATCTTTGACAAAATTCAGCATCCTATTTATAATGATAAAGGCCCCAGAGAAGCTAAGGATAAAAATAAAATACCTAATAGAAGGGTTTCCATAACAGACCTCTCTCTGGTCAGCATAACACTAAGCAGAACGGGACTGAGAAAGCATTTTCTCTAAAATTATGAGCAGCACAGTTGTACCTGCGCCCTCCACTCACTCACTATAGTACTTGGAGAGCAATTAAGAGAAAGGATTAAAGGGGACACAAATAGAAAAGGAAAAATTCGAATCTATCCTTATTCTTTTGATATGCTTCTATACTTTGCTGGTTTATATTAACTGTAATCTCAACACAACCGAGGAGAACTTGGCTGAGAGTGAACTAAGTCTTGCCCAGGAAGGGCACACCTTGTAGATATCCAATACCATTGCTGAGCTCTGGAGGCACACACATACAAGTGACATTACACAGACTGAGCAGACTGTGTTTATATATTTAGCAATACATATGTACCAAGAATTAAATGAAAGGGGACCATGAATTTGAAAGCAATCAGGGAGGAGCATATTGCTGTATGCATTTGGAGAAAGGAATGGGAATGGAAAAGCAATGCCATTAAATTGTAATCTAGAAAATCTTAGACAATAAAAAGGGAGTCAGAATGAGGGCTTACCTGGGTCAGGTGGCCTGTGGGCACATCTGTTGGGAAGTGCCTTGTTTGTTAAGTGATGTATGAAGGCTCAGCCACTGTGGAGCGTGCCTTCCACGCCCCACCCCTTGATAAGGACCTATTGGCAGCATCTGGTAGTTGCTCAGGAAGAGAGGCTGTTTAGTTTTGAGAACACTCCCACTAGTGGGCTGCCCATGCACCACATGTGACCCCACGTTCTCTATTGAACTCACTGGGCTCTCAAGAAAACAATGGGAGACATGAAGTTGGGAAGGAAAGGTGTTAGGGACCTGGAGGGAGTTGGAGGAGGCTAATGGGGTGAATGCAGCCATACTTCACTGTGTGAGTAACTAGCCTGGCAGAGGAAGGTAAAGACGTGTGTGTGTGTGTGTGTGTGTGTGTGTGTGTGTGTGTGTGTCTCCATCTGATTATCGGACTACTGAAGCAATAAATGGACCTAAACAAATGGAATTTCCGCAGGAAGCTCCTGCTGGCAGGAGAGGCCCCAGCTAGAGGAGGAACTTGTCTCCTGGAGACGCCCTGCTCTAAGAACTTGTCAGAGCACCTTACAGGATGAGGTTGAAGCCCAGACGAGGATGGGTCAGTGGTGACAAGGACTGCCCCTCAACTGGGACCGCTCAGATGTACATATCCTTGGCCCTCTAGTTAAATTTTGATCTCAGCTCAGGACCTGGAAGACAGACATAAGGGGGTTGCTGAATCCTTTTGCCCATCTTCCCATTGTGCCCACACTGAGTAGCTCTCCTTTTCCTGCTTCCCACTTACTCTTTTATTGGCTATTGAAGACAGGTAGTTGAACCTGACATGGGGCACAGGTTGTGACCCAAAGTTTGATAAAATATGCTTAAATAAAAATTCTCAAGAATAAAGAAAAAAATAAAAAAAAGACTCAAGCTATCCCAAAGGATATAAATCCTACAAACCATAACAATACCCCACATGGTGAGAAATACCCAAGGGTACAATAGTGGCACTCATAGTTGAGGCTAGCCAACAGCCATCTCATTGGATGTATGACCCACTCAGCAGGAGACGGTGCGTGCCAGGTACTGCAAACCCAGTGTATTACCCGTGGCTGCAGAACTCATGAACCCGAGATGGGAAACAGCTGCTGCCACTTTCCTAGGCCACTAGAATATCTACCTGTGACCTAAACAGGGTTCCTTAAACTTACAGATCCCCGCCCCCACCAAGACAGAGACCACCACGGGAAGTCACAACAGATCAAAATGCGGAACTCAACTGACACAATCACTACACCTAGAGGTTACACATCCACAACACAGTTACTACACCTAGAGGCTCAGGGAAGCAAAGGGGGCAGGAAGATCGGAAGAGACAGAGGACCAGGACATCTGCTGAGAGATGTCTTCTGTCTATCACAGGAAAGCAGCACCCAGGAAATCAGCAACAGAGTTGTCTAAACAGCCCCTGGATATAGCAACAGCAATTGCCCCTAGAGTGACAGTTCTCAACCCAGGGGTTGCTATCAGATAGCCTGCATATCCGAGACTTACATTATGATTCATAGCAGTACCAAAATTACAGTTATGAAGTAGCAACGAAGTGGTTGGGGGTCAGCACAACATGAGGAGCTGTATTAAGGGTCGAAGCATTAGGGAGCTTGAGACCACTGCTCTAGATGAAGAGCTACTGCAATTAATGTTGCCGAGAGAGAGAGAGGATTCGTCTTCTCCAGGGACAAGCCCTAAACACAAGGCAGCAACACTAAATAAATGCAATAGGTTGTAGTTATAAATGTATGTGTGCCTAAAAATAATTTAAAAATAAGAGACCTTGAATTTTTGGAGTGGGAAGCATAAAAGGAAATTTTTAAAATAATAAATAAATAGGCTTTATGGCGGAGTTTATCAACATCTTGGGGTATTGGAGCGCCCTCTGATGGCGGCATAGGGAATAGATGGTATCAATGGGCAGCCAGGCAACTGTGTCCTTGCTGAAAGTGGTGAGAGGACCTGGAGAGCAGTGGAGAGTTCTAAGAGCCTTCATAGCAAGCAAGATTGTAGCCCTTGAGGGTTAAGAGAATGGCCATCCTCAAAAGACAAGAGCCCGGTGAGCCGGGAGAACGCACTGCCTGCAGAGCCTCCCCCTGCTGCACCTGTGCGGACTCAAGCACTTTTCCCAGCCTCCGCCCTGCAGGAGGAGCAGGGGCCCCTGTGCAAGCCCTTCCATTCTTGGGGCGGTCTCCAGGCTGAGATGATTGGTCTACCATACCACCAGCAGTGAGGCAGGTGTCTCAGAGCTGCCTTCCTGGCTGGAAAGGCCTCAAAGCAAAGACCAGACAAGGAGGTCTGAGTCCTCCGGGCCTTATTCCGGGCAATGTGGCCACAGTCCTGGGGCCAGATTACACTTATGTTGGCCTGACTGCTGCCAAACTCAGTCCTGACCAAGAGGAAGAATCTAGGAGCCACTGATCTTTGACCTTGCCCCTGCTGTTCCACTGATGGGGGTCGGGCTGGGAAGGGGGTGGGAGGACATGGCCTCTCTTCTGGGGGCAGAAACTGAACTTGGTGCCAGCTGGTGTCTTGAACAGAGAGGGACCACGCTCAGCACAGCAATAAACTTCCAGTATATATATTGGTAACTGTGGGACACCCATCTGACATCACAACTGGCTGTGAGAGGTGGCCCTCATTTCCTTCCCTGTCCCAGCTCAGGGGCAACCATCTGCTGTTTTAGAAAGTCTTCCCTTGGACCTGGCCTGTGACACCCCCCCTTCCGCCTACAGCTGATGTAGCCCCCACTACACTGTGTGGGCTTCAGCACTCTTGCATCTGAACTGTTCTTAGTGTTGAAATCATCCCATGACCCTCTCCCTACTAGCTTCTAGCAGTTGGCCAGGTCAATCCCGCCAGTCCCAGGCTCCTTGGTTACCAATATTATGCCTGTTTTTCAGACACTAGCCAGAAGTGCTCAGGCACTTCAGGGTACTTCCTTTGTCCTCTTTCCCAAGGTCCAGCTTTATTTCCTGCTGCTTCCACCTCCACACTAGACACTTTGGAGAACCTTGGCTGAGTTGACTCAGGGACCTTATGAAACTTATATCAGAACCTGGGCTATAAGGAATAAGAGCTTGGCAGGCAGGCCCTTGCTGCAGGAGCACCCATAAATTAAAGCCCCTCCACCCTGGAGGCACCCACATCTCCTCACGGTATCCAGCCCCTTCCCCACATGCTCCCTCAATGATGATGGCTTTATCAAGGTAACTCTGGCTGCCCCACCTTGCATCCTTTGGGCCTACCTTGACATAAGGGGTTTGCCGGTGGTTTCCTGGCACTGTGGCACATGTAAACGCCAAGGCTGCTGGTCACGCAGAGAGAAGTTGGCCATAGCGCACATGGCACTTTCGCTTGGACAGTACTCTTGGTACACGGCTTGCTTTGCCCTAGTTCTACAGCATATTCCCGCACTGTCTCGCCTGCCTTCCTTAGCCTGCTTCCTGGCCATTTACCCTGGGTCCCTGGAGTTATGTTCCACAGAAAAGCCCCTGCAGAGCAGATAAAGTCATCCGCATCCAGGCCCCAATTATTCCTGACCCATCACACTGGGCATGGCAAACATACACATCCTATCTGTGGCACATACAGAATGCATGTACACACCCTCACGGACATGTATCCTACCTGTAACATACAGCACATGTATGGTTATACATATGCACATTTATAAACATATCTTTCTCTCTTCTGGTAGTCAAATACTACAACATTCCCTTCCAGACTATGTTTTGTAACATGTTTTTCTGAATCCAAAGCAGAGACTACATACTTAAAGAATCATGAGAGAGAAAAGAGGGGAGGATCCTGGAGGCTGTGGCCTGTGCCCTCTGTATCCCAGGGAAAGCCTAGGGCAGCAAATGACATGACCAATTCCAGGAGTATTGGTGTCGTTAGCTGTTGCAGAATATTATTCTAAGATGTGTTACATTCGTTTATGCTGTGGAACATTTGTTTAATGATGCAAAGATGTCTTGCATTCTTTTATGTTGCATTTGTTTAACTCTGGGAAGCTGTGTTACTCTGCCTGGCTAAAACACTTGATTGGTCTAATAAAGAGCTGAACAGCCATTAGCAAGGCAGGAGAAAAGATAGGCAGGGCTGGCAGGCAGAGAGAATAAAGAGGAGGAGAAACCTGGGGGTAGGAGGATCAGGGAGCAAGAAAAAGCAAAAGCAAAAGCAAAAGAGAGGAGGACATCGGGGGCCAGCCACCCAGCTACACAGCAAGCCATGGAGAAAGAAGCAAAGAAAGGTATATAGAAAAGAGAAAGATAAAAGCCCAGAGGCAAAAGGTAGACAGGATAATTTAAGTTAAGAAAAGCTGGCAAGAAACAAGCCAAGTTAAGGCCAGGCATTCCTAAATAAGAATAAACCTCCGTGTATTTATTTGGGAGCTGGGCCAGGCCCCCAAAACAGTAAAGAGTAAAAACAGCTACAACTAGCAGACCAAGCTCTCACCACAGCCACATCCTGGGGTACCCTCCCCCTTATCTTAGTGACCTCAGTACCCAGCACAGTGAACTGAGGTCCCAGAGCAGCATGGCAGCCTTAGGGTGTGCGACTAAGGTGCCTCAGTACTTGCAGAGGAGCAATCCAGAGGCCCATCCGGAAGCAAGGGCCTTACAGGCTGTAGGTTTCCTGTCTTCAATCTTCAACCTGACATCAGAGTTCTCTTTACCTGGAGGCGGGGGTAGAGACAGACTTAAACTGAACGTGCTCTCAAATCCCTAAGCAACAAGCCCAGCTTCTGTCTCCTCCAGTGTTCTCATACTTGGGAGATTTTTTTAAAATTTAAACCCCAGCCAGATTCTGATCTTACTCAACTCTCCAGAATTCCTATGTGCTCGGGGAGCTGTTCCTACGATGGTATTGTGTTTATGCCTCCCAACTGTATGTATGGAGTTTCTGCTTTGGACGCAGAAGACCACACTAGGAAACAACACAAACCACGGCCATTGGGAAGAGACTTTGGATATGTGAGTGCCAACTGCTGCAACCTCTTATGGCCCCACACAAAATGCCTGCTGCATCCCCAGAAGACAAGAGACACCTGACATTTGCATCAGACTGTCTAACAAAAACCCTAGGAGCAGGCGTGAGAAACATCCTTTTGAGTTGTTGATGGGGTGGGGGGAGTCCAAGAAAATCCTAACAAACAAGGCCCATTGTTGTTGGCCATGCTTACTTCCCTGAGGTTGAAGCCACTCCCTGCTGCTAACGCACAAGCTCGGACACTAGACTCTGAGAGTTTGTGCTGGATCTGAACCGAAAGCCTCCTCCCTGAGGCCACACTTCATGCTGCCAAAGGTTGCTGTGCCAGCCTCCGAGAAAGGAAGTAATCATTTGTGCTTCCCGTTTGCTTTCTCTTTAAGTTGTAACCAAGGGATGTGGTGCTCCACACAAGAGGACTTTATTATCACCTAGTTCTGGTGAGCAGTCACAAGGCATGTCAGTAGCCTATTATTCTGGGGGCCTCTGGGACCTCCCTGACCTGTTATGAGTTCTTAGTCATTAGAAGGTGCCCAATACCCAGCACTGAGATATTTTGTTTGCTAAACAGTAGTTTCTGGAAGCAGAATTATTCGGCCACATAGGCTAGCTCCCTTCTATTTTTTAAAATGATATTTTTAACTGGTTTATAAAAGTAGTGGATTTCCATGTATTTTTCTTGTTCATAGAGCCTTCATTTTGGTTAAGCCTCCCTCCCTGCCCTGTCATCTCTCCTATTCCCCTATCTCATCCTTGTCTGGACCTTTCTGCTCACACCGTTCCCTCTCTGTACTTATGTATCACTAATGTACTACTGGTTCCCTTCCCTTAACACATGCTCCCCAGCGGCCCCTTCCCAGTTTCCTATACAACTAAAGAACCAAAGCTAAGATGCACATGAGAAAAGCAAGAGACATTTATCTCTCTCGGTTTGGGTGGCCAGAGTCAGTACAGTTTTTCCAGTGCTTGGTCACCAGGGAGCGGAACTGTTTGAAAGGATTAGAAGGATTAGGAAGTGTGGCCTTCTGGGAGGAAGTGTGTCACTAAGGTGAGCTTTGAGTTTCAAAAGCCCACACCAAGCCAGATCTCTTTCTCTGGTCAGGATGTAGCTCTGAGCTGCTGCTCCAGCACCTGCCTGCACGCTACCATGCTTCCCACCATGATGATAATGGACCCAACCTCTGAAATCGTAATCAAGCTGCCAATTAAACACTTTGTTCTATGAATTGCTTTGGTCACAGTGCCTCTTCACAGCAGTAGAATGGTGACTACGATACCTGCAACTTTCATAATTTCATCTTTCTTCACATTGGAATAAACTTCCTTTGTAGCTGCCCTACATTTTCATTATACACTCATCTGTTGACGGATCTTAGGCTGAGTCTGTTTCCTAACTATTGTGAATAGAGCAGCATGGATGAGCAAGTATCTCACTAGTAGGACATAGAGTCCTTTGATTATATGGCAAGGATGATATACCTGGGGCATATGATAGTTCTATTTCTAGCTTTCACATTGACTTTCATAAATGACCCTATTTCCCTGTAACACGGCCAAAGGTTACAAATTTAGGGGGTAGGGGTGGTGAGAAGGGGTCTTTGTAGTCCTATCTGTCCTGGAACTTACTATGTAGACCAGGCTGACCTTGAATGCACAGGTCTCCCTGCCTTTGCCTCCCAAGAGCTGGGATTAAAGGCATGAACCATCACACCTAGCCTGTACTGTTTTTGTTTTGTTTTTGAGATAGTTTCTCTGTGCAGCAGCCTTAGCTGTCCTAGAACTCACTCTGTATATATAGAAGGCTGGCCTTGAACTCAGAGCTCCACCTGCCTCTGCCTCCCACTTGCTGGAATTAAAGGCGCGTGCCACCATCACCCACTTTACTTATATGTTTTTGAACGGGATGAGTTGGAATTGCAAAGTAGTTTAAATTTGCATTTATCTAATGGCTAATGATGTTGAACACTTTTAAAAGTGTTTATTAGCATTAATATTTCTCTGGGCACTCTAATCAGTTCCAGATTCCATTTCTGATGGAGTTGTTGTAATGTTTGATGTTTAGGTTGTTTGAGTTCTTTGTATATTCTAGCTATTAATCTTCTGTCTCATTCTGCCAGTGGCCTTTTCACTAGAAAGACCATTCCCTTTGCTGCACAGCAGCTTTTTAACTTCATGAAGTCCTACTTGGAAAGATCTTACCTATGTCTTTATCCTGTATCCAACTCTGTTTTCTTCTGGCAGTTTCAGAGTTTCAGGTTTTATGCTGTGGTCCTTGAGCAATTTTGAGTTGATATGTGTGCAGTTAAAAGGATCAAAGTTCACTCTTCCTTCTACCTGTAGCTACCCAGTGTTTCCAGTACCATTTGCTCAACAGGCTGCCTCTTATCCTGTGTGCACTTTTGGCTTCCTTCAAAAATCAAGCAGCTCTTCGAGATGGGTTTTCTGGCTCCTTTACTCCACCCCACGGATCTATGTGTCTGTTTCACGCCTGCACCGTGCTGTTTTATACTATGATTGTGTCAGGTATGGTAATACTTCCAGCACTGTTCTCATTGCTCAAAATTGCATTTGCTATGATCTTGTTTCTATATACATATTTGGGCCTTGTCTTCTAAGTCTGTGAAAGTGGAGTTGCAATGTTGATTAGGATCGCAATGAATCACTAAGTTGCTTTAGGTAGCATGACTGCTTTGGCAATCTTAAATTTGGCCCACCATGGATCCCGTCTTTCCATCCTCCAGTGTTTTCTCTCTTTGGAGTTTTAAAGAGTTCACTTCCTAGTTAGGTTTATTTCAGGGCATTTTATATTATTTCAGGCTTTTGTGAATGGGATTGTTTCCCTGGCTTCTTTCCCAGTGTATTTGTCATGTACATAGGAGGGCTACAGAATGTTGTGTGTGTTGTAGAATATTTACCTATGTAAAGATGTGTTACATTGTTTATGCTGCAGAATATCACTTTAACTATGTAAAGATGTGTTACATTGTTTATGCTGCAGAATATCACTTTAACTATGTAAAGATGTGTTACATTTGTTTCACCCTGTCTGCCTAAGGCACCTGATTGGTCTAATAAAAAAACTGCATGGCCAATAGCTAGGCAGGAGAGGGACAGGAGGGGCTGGAGAGCAGAGAGAATAAGTAGGAGGCGAAATCTAGGCTGGGGAGAAAGAGAGCATGGGGGAGAAAGAGAAGGACATACCCAGGGCCAGATGCCAGGCAGCCACCAGCCAGGCAGCCAGAGAAGACAGTAAAAGTAAGATATACAGAAAGAAAGGTAAAAAGCCCTGAGGCAAAACATCGATAAAGGAAGACAGGTTAAATTCTAAGAGCTAGTGGGACAAGCATAAGGTAAGGCCAAACATTTGTAACTAACAAGAAGTCTCCATGTCATGATTTGGGAGCTACTTCATGGCCTAAAAGAAAAAGCCTGGCCGGGTGATGGTGGCGCACGCCTTTAATCCCAGCACTCGGGAGGCAGAGGCAGGCGGATCTCTGTGAGTTCGAGACCAGCCTGGTCTACAGAGCTAGTTCCAGGACAGGCTCCCAAAAAAGCCACAGAGAAACCCTGTCTCGAAAACCCAAAAAAAAAAGAAGAAGAAGAAGAAGAAGAAGAAGAAGAAGAAGAAGAAGAAGAAGAAGAAGAAGAAGAAGAAGAAGAAGAAGAAGAAGAAAGAAAGAAAGAAAGAAAGAAAGAAAGAAAGAAAGAAAGAAAGAAAGAAAGAAAGAAAGAAAGAAAGAAAGAAAAAGCCTGGTACATGTGCTAATTTTGTATCCTGTCATGTTGCTGAAAATGTTTGTCAGCTATGTAGGTTTTCTGGTGGAACTTTAGGGCCTTTAATGTGTAGGATCAAATGAAGAGCAAATAAGGACACTTTGACTTCTTTCCTTTACTTTGTATTCCCTTATCTCTTTCTTTTGCCTGCTCCAGCTAAGATTTCAAGCACAAATGAACAGTAGTGAAAGAAAAATGGACATGCTAGTCTTGTTCTACTTTAGTGGAAATGTGTTGCCGGAACCTTTCTGGAATAAGTACTCCAGCACCAATGAGACAGGACATGTCACTGGTGGGCCATAGCTAGGATGCTCCCGACAGGCTTTGCTGCTTGGGTCTAATTTGTATTCTCATTTTATAGCACAAGGTGCGGTAGGCAAGCAAGCAGCTTTTACAGAAACATATGTGGCGGTCAGCAGGTTGCTAAGGGCAACGGCCCATTGTTTCAGCTCTTTTTCCAGGTCACTGTGTTCTAGGTAGCCAGTGAAGCCATGCTTGGGAACTAGGCAGTACAAGCCGTACTTTAAGTAAACCACTAAATAAATTAGTATCTAATAATTGTTTCTTTAACCTTATTCTAACTCAAATGTTTAAGTTTTTCTCTGTTTATCATGATGAGGGCTGTGGGGTTTTTTGTATGCAGCCGTTACAATGCAGAGATATGTCTCCTGTATCCTAGATTCTCCAGGACTTTTCTCATGAGTGAATCTCAAAGGCCTTTTCTACACTGAATGAGATGATCATGCTGAATCTTTCTTTGAGTTTATCACACTTATTGATTTACATACATTGAACCATCCCTGCATCTCTGGGATAGAACCTGCTTGATTGCTAATGAGCTTTTTGACACTTTTTTTTTAAAGATTTTGTTTTTGAAAAAGTCATACATGAGAACTGTATTAGCATCATTTCCTCCCCTCATCCTTCCCCTACAACTCCTGTGCACTCCCTACCCCCAAGCTCATGAATTCTTTATTACTGTTAAGGGACAGTTGACTCCAATATTTTTTTAGTTAAACAATGTTAGATTTTGATCATGTTTCTTCAATAATCTTGTGAATTACACATCATCAATTGTTTACATTATTCTGAGAATTGAGTGACCATATATTTCATGGTATATTAACTGTCTGACCATAAATCCATAAACGTACTTCCTGTGATCATAAAAATAATTGCAAAATTCAACTTTTAATCATTTGCTCACTTGGTACAGAAGACTCTTCCTTTAACCTGGGCCGTTTTCATTCTCCTACTGTGGGACACTGAAAATATGGTCTTGCCATTATTAAATTTTTACTCTGCAACATCTCAGTGTTAGCTCCTGGTTTTCAACACCATTAAATTATAGATAAATACATGTGTTTAGGGCTGCCACTCATGATTGGGTAACCTATTAGGGCTTGTCCCTGGAGAACATTTAATCTCCCTCTCTGGGTGACACTGCGTGCCTAAAGGTCTTCACCCAGGGGTGCAGCCTCATTAACCTACCTTAGCATATTGGCTGAGTGCCCTAGTCACTGCTCTGTTGCTGTGAAGAGACACAATGACAACAACTCTTATTAAGGAAAACATTTAATTGGAGGCTTGCTTACAGTTTAGAAACTTGGTCCACTGTCATCATGGTGGGGAGCATGGCGGCACACGTGGCATAGAAATCATGCCTGGTCCTGGAATCTTAGCTAACTACTCAGTCCTAGTGAGGTCATGGTTACTGGAGAAGAATCTACAACCTCTAACTTACTCAAGTAGCATGATCCTAAACAGCAATGCATTAGCATCTGCCTTTATCCCCACAGGTAAGTGAAGTCCTCACCCTCATCAAGAAACTTCTCTTTGCAACAAATGGAGACTACAGAAAACCACAACAAATCAAAACGCACACCTGTGGAGTCCCAGTCCCAATAGATACTATTAGAAAACACTCTTGCACCTGAAGCTCTGGGAACACTGTGGAAGAGGGCTCACAAAAATTGTAACAGCCAGGGGAACAGGGAGCTTTCTGTGAGACTGTCTCCTAGAAATATCAGAAGTGACACCCACAATGTCTCACCAATATGACTGCCCAAATGTGAGCTGAACATGAGGACACCAATAGACATGCCAAAGTAGATTGGGAAAAGCCCAGGTTCCAACCATACACAAAGAACTAACTATAGGCAACTGAGGGGAACTGGGAGTAAGAGAGGTGGTTTTCCCCAGGAAGAGCACATCAACTGGTTGTGTACCACCAAACAGCTCTGAAAACACATATAAGCAACATCATATGGACTGAGCAGACAACATTTATGAATATGTACTATACACATATACATATGTTGATGCAATAACAATTAGTAAAGAGAACTCACAAGCCAGGCGGTGGTGGTACACACGCCTTTCATCCCAAGTTCTTGAGAGGCAGAGGCAGGCAGATCTCTGTGAGTTCGAGGTCAGTCTGGTCTACAAGAGCTAGTTCCAGGACAGGCTCCAAAGCTACAGAGAAACCCTGTCTCAAAAAACCGACAGAGAGAGAGAGAGAGAGAGAGAGAGAGAGAGAGAGAGGTGTCATGAATAATTTGGAGGCAGTAATAGGGAGGACTGGCCCGGAGGAAAGGGAAGGGAGAAATGTAATTATAATTATATAAATCTCAAAACAAAAATAAACAAAAAGAGCCCCCACTCCTAGCTGAGATGCTAATTGATGGTTGATGGCTTCTAAGTGAGGGAGGGTCTGTTTTCTGTAAGAGTGTGGCTCCTGGTAGGCTGTCCATGCTCAAGTGAATGGCCCCACCCTTGTCAGCATATAAGTATATTAGCATCACAAATTAGAATTTGTAGGGAGGAGTTAGGGTAACTATGATAAAAAATACATTGGATGCATTGCATGAAATTCTCAGATTAATTTAAAAATGCAAGAAAAATATACTGGAGAAATAGAACTTGTGAATAGAAGTTACAAGATCAAGGAGAATTGGGGTGGATAAAGGACACTGACCAGGGATCCCAACATAACAGAGAGTCTTTGAGAGGGAAGGAAGAGAGCAAAGTCAGATTCATACCATGGCACAACCTGCTTAGCTGACTTTCAGGGTAGAGGGAGAGAAGGAAAGTCAAGGAATGCAGGAGCCACCTCTGGAGGCTGGAAAGGCAAGATGTTGTAGAAGCCCGCTTGTTCGTTCCCGGCTGCCCAGACTCAAAATAACCACATATAAACTACATTATTTGTAATACTATTTGGCCAATAGCTTAAGCATATTTTTAGATAGCCCTTATATTCTAAACTAATCCATCTCCATTAATCTATGTATCATCACATGACTGTGGTTTACTATCTCTGATGGAGCTAAATGGTGTCTCCCTGACTCCACCTTCTTTTTCCCAGCATTCAGTTTAGTTTTCCCCACCTACATCTGTTCTGCCCTGCTATAGGCCCAAAGCAGTTTTATTCATTAACCAATAAAAGCAACACATATATAAGAGGACTTCCCACATCATTTCCCCTTTTCTGTTTAAATAAAAAGGGAGGTTTTAACTTTAACATAGTAAACTTACATATAACAAAACAGGTATCGAGCAAGAATTATAGCTACTATATTTATATCTATATTATCATTTATCATAGCTAAGGAAATCCTTCTTTTTTAATTTTATTTATTTATTTATTTATTTATTTATTTATTTATTTATTTATTTATGGTCACAAAAAGGAAGTTACCATGGGGCTGCCAGGGAAGAGTAATTTATTACATGATTTAGACCGGGGTTTATACAGCTTGATGCAGGTGAGGTCCCAGCATAAAAAAAAAAATCTTAATTCAAGCATACAAAAGTCTCTATCTTTTTATTGATGTCTCATTGAATTATGACCAGAGAACATAATCTGTGTCACTTAATTCCTTTAAAGATACTGAGGCTTGCCTTTCAGCCAAGCATATAAGCATATAATGCAGCTTTTACTCCTCACCCACGCTGGGGTGGGCTTTTAATGCCTCTGCCTTTCTGGTACTCACTCCTCTATCTACTGAAAGTTGTTCAGGTCTCCTCATGGAAAGTCACAAATTGAAGGTTTTGTATTTTAATCTCCCCAACCTTACTAATTTCTGTTCTTTCTGATCTCTCATCTATAAAAGGTATGCTAAAAATCTTCCACTACAATCTACAATTCAATGTATATCTTTCCAAATATCTGATATTGGCACAAGAAAACCTAGAAAAATTAAATAGAACCACAAAAGAGCCTACATAGTCAAAGTCGCCTTGAGCAGAAACAACAAATCTAGATTCATCACAAATACCAGACTCCAAACAAACAAAACAAACCAAAACAGACCAACGACACAGAATAAAGAGACCAAAAATAACTCAGGTCAGTACAGACACCTGATTTTTTAATTTTAAACTAAAGCAGAAAGGATAGCTACTAGAAAAGAGACACTAGAGGCGGCACAGGGGTCTAAGGTGCTTGCCACCACACCTAACAACCAAACAACTGAGTTAGATGCCTGGGACCAACACCTCCATAATCTGTCTCTGACCTCCACACAGTTCCTGTAGCACATGCCCACTACCTCTCACACTAATAAGCACTTTTTTAGATAAGTGTTGGGAACACTGGGCATCCAAATTGGGGGGGGGGGGACTAGGTGCCTATCGCTCACTATTAGAATGGATTAAATTTTACTGTGGATTCTGCCTTTGTACTCTTGCTTGCTCAGCTAAATCCTCCTTCTCCTTATCTTGAGAAAACAGACACTTACAAAACAGCCGCTTTAACTTTATCAGTTCCGCTCTGCACACAAGGCTGCTATAGAGAACTCCTGCCGGCCCCAGGCCAGGTAGGCAGACTCAAATGGACAAGAATAAAGGTGTTTTCAACCTATAAAAACTGTGAAAAGTGAGGGTTGGGCTGACTACTTGAGTGGATGACACCTGACTTATGGGCAATGCGTGTTCATCTTCCTGTTGGTTTGCTTTTTGTACCAATAAAAAAATCAACTCAAAAATGGAAAAAGGACTTAACCTGAAACCATTAAAGAAATTATATAGGAATCAATATAGAGCATCTGTCGGGACAAGACTGTTTGGATAAAACACCAAAAGCACAGGCAGCAAAAGCAAAAATGAACAAATAGAATGATGCCAAACTAAAAAGCTTCAACAGAGCAAATGAAACAGACGTAAGAGAACTAGAGAATAACAGAACATATTATAAACTGTTGATTCAGGAATGGACTAAAGTATGGACAAATCAGAGGCCAAAAACACTACAGTTTTAAAAATCCAGTTATAAAATGGACAAACAAAATGAATATACAGATCTCAATGCACAAGTGGCCAGTAAGTACATAAAGATTGTTTCACAGGCACAGTGTGAGCTCACTTGTTAGAATTGTGATCATCATTAAAAATGTTAATGAGGACATAGGTAGTTTACAAAGATAATCAGCAAATACATTAATAATAAATGTTGGTGAAGATATACACAAAGAGCAACTTTCATACACTATTGGTGAAAATAAAAATGAGTAAGATCATTATGAAAACAGCTTCTTAAAAATAATAGACATCAAACTATATTATGATCTGTTAGCTCCACTACTAGGAATATAGCCAGTAGAAATGAAATCAGTACATCACAGACGCACGTGTGGTCCCAGGTTTAATGCAGCATTATTCAGAACACGCTGATACGTAAGTAACCAGGAGACTCTGCATGGATGTACAGAAAGGACATTGCAGCACAGATACACACAATGAGATGCTATCCCGTCATACAAGTGAAATCTTATCACCTGTATTACCAAGGAGGAACAAGGTGGCATTTTAAGTCAAGTACAGAAGACAAATACAGCATGTTCTTTCTCACACATGAAGCTAAAGAATTTAGTCTCGGAAGAGTAAGAAAAGAACAGTGATTAGTAGGGACCGAGAAGGATATGGGGAATGTGGAGATACAAAGTATAGGTGCAGGGGTGAAGCTGGGTAAGATGAACTTTCTAACAGTCTACAACACAGTAAAATAAGTATGGCTGATGAATAAATAGAGATAAATGGATATTTACAGGAGGACCTTAAATATTTTCTACACGAAATGGCTATTTAGTTGATGAGTAAGCCAATTACCTTGATTTGATCACACATGTAGGAAAGTAGTGCAACGCCACGTTCTACTGCATCAAAGTATAAATTATGTGTCAATTAAAAAGAAAAAATTTAAGCAATTTAAACACATTTTAGGAAATCTGCAGATTTGTCAAGAATATCAATTTTATTCAGAATACAGAATATTCAAGTACAAAAGAATGAAAACATATATACGTATAACCATTAGAAAAGTAAAACATTGTCCTAAGACTACTAAGGCACTGATGCAAATGTTTCCTGAAATATGAAGTATCAAGTTTTAATATATTTAAGATTCAGATACTCTAATACAATTTTCAGCTTTCTTATTCCCTGAAAGGCAGCATTTAAAAAATATTTATGATAGCTTAAGGAAAATAATATGATAATCCAGCTTCAAATGTATTTTTGAACTTTTAAATTGTTTTTGTTTTATCAAGCAATATACAACAAGGCACACTGATGTATAAAAGGTTATATAGTTTGACATGAAACTTCAGAATACTGATAATTGGGTCACTGTATCAAATATTTTAAATTTTTCTACTATTGGTATTAGCTTTAACTTTGTAATACATTCCAAAGTATATGCCTCCAGTGTTTTCTGTTTAGTACACAACAAAAATAAGTCCATGCTATAATAAAAATACAATCAGATATTCATAATATGAAGGAGTTCTGTAGTTTTATTGGCAATGACCTTTGCCATTTAGAATACCACGCAGCAAAGTGAGAATTCGGCAGGAGGAAAGTAGACCAAGATCCACAGCAAACTAGCAACTTACAGATTCCCAACAACAGTAAGGGTGGGAGAACTGCACACTTTGGCTGGCAGAGCAGCCTTCTATGTGAAAATAGTTTTCTATAAATGTGAGTAACATTAGCGCTTTGCTAGATAACTGAGTTAATGATAAAGCAAAACTACCATAAACTCAAAGCATACAATAACTTTTGATTGTGACGACCATCTGTGCTCTGGAACTCTTGTACTACATAAAATTGAAGCTGAAAAGAAAAAAATGTTTTGAATGCAACAATTCAAAAAACAACATAAGAAAAAATTATCAAAAGCATTAATTTCACAAAGCTTTTAGAAGAAGGGCAAATAGTCAACACACACAGGATATTTAGTTATGGGACTTTGAAAAAGAAAAAGAAGCTAGCAAGTCACAGTGCCTTGAGGGTGAGTCCTAAGCTCATGCAGATCTCGCTGGACAGGGCATGGATGTAGCTCAGCTGGCAAAGGGTGGGTAAAGCTCTGCGTTAGATTCTTTAGCACTGTGTAAACCCAAAATCAGACGTGGTGGCACACACCGTAACCCAGGAACTTGGAAGTAGAGGAATGACGACCACAAGGTCAGCATCATTCTCATCTACGTAGGGAGTGAAGCCACCCTAGAATATATGATTTCCTGTCTCAGAAAAGAAACAGAAAGCTTGCACTATAACTCAGCCGTAAGAGTGCTGCCCCTTAAGGGAAGCTGCGGGCTCAATCCCTATTAGGATACAAGGGAAGAAAAGGAAAAGAATCCGCCGGTTTGTCTGATTTTGTAGACAACAGCATGACTCTCAAGGAGAATGGAATGACAACTTTATTGGGGGGATATATGTGGGAAAACTGGGGGATCCTATTTTGTTACTCTAGATTACAATGAAGGATAATAAAGTAAAAAGAGCTCTTTTTAATTCAAAGCATGGTAAAACTAGTAATAAACTGTATTTGTAATTTATATCTTAAATCCATTATTTCAATCAAAATACATCCTTTATACATTCTTCCTTTAACACATAATTACACAAAATACAGGCACTGAGTTCACAGAAGCAAGAGTCCCGTTCTGTGAGGAACTCAGGAGAGCACTGTCCTCCTATGACAGGGACCAGTGGAGCAGGAGACCCACGATGGAACATTCCCAACAGAACAAATCATGACGGGTTTCTTGACAGTAAAAACAGTGAAGCGGACAAAGAATATTTAAAGTAGGAGGAATAAAGCAAGGGACACGGAGTACTGAATGAAATTATAAAAAGGAAAATAAACTCATTTTCAAAAACTGGTAACTTTAACACATATCCTAAACCTATAGGCTTGAGATCATCATCCAATCGCCACTCAGGCCACCCCCCATGAACTGCGGCCCTCTCTACTGTCTCTGCATCTTTATGTCTGTTTGATTTCACCAGCTCTGACTTCAAAGCACAGGAGTTCCAGATAATAGCCTGATTCCCTTAATAAAACAAAAAATCCTCACTAAAATCAGTGATCAGTAGAATTAAGTCTTAAAATGAGCCTAATAATTAAGGTTTTATTAATAAGACATTTAATTCTGTGATTCTCCATCAAAATGCAGTTTCCAGAGAGACATAAAACAAAGACTAACTCATGGTAGCAGCTGTGTACTAGAACTATGGCAGGGCTGTGACAGAACACTAGCCACTCCCCGACCTGACTCTCACTGTGAGGTGTTTTACTCTGCTCACTCCTCAGTTCTGGTAAGACTGAAGACCTGCAATATAGCAGGCATAGTCCACCTGCTGAGAGGAGAGTGAAGAACAAGGGCAGGCCTGTTCTAGTGTTGGCAGCAGGAGGCAGACAGGGAGGAAGAAAACACAGAGAAAGAAGAGCAAACAGGGCTAGGAGCCAAAGGGGAGGAGCAGGGCCACAGGGACAGGGTGGCGGGACTCTTACTTCTTTCGGTCTTTGTCCTTCTTAATGCTGCTACCTGCCGCCATAAATGACTGGCTCTGGAATAGATCACAATTAGCTTTCTTCTTAGAGAAAGCAATTGATTCTTCCTCCAAAATCCTTCTCTTTTCTTCAAGTTTCATTCTCTCTTCCTGGTGGATTCTTTTAAGGTGCTCAAATTTGGCCTGAAGCTGTGAAACAAAAGTACAGTTCCCATAACTGACACCATGCGGCAGCACACACAGGAGAAGTTTCTTTCCTAGCAATACAGTAAGTACCCTCCCAGCCCCTAATCCAGCCATCCACGCTGCCAGAAAAAGCCTTCAGCTGTTACGGGGACTTAAAGTTTAAGAGAGTTCCTTTATGTGATTGAGCCAAATTTTTATATCCTTGCTTTACATTTTATCCATAATGCCTATTTAACAAAGATCCTCAAATTCATGCGTAATAAGAGCAAGGAACACAAATGAACAGGAGCAAATTACCAAGAACAACAACAAAACTATTTTGTTACCTCACTGATTCGTTTCCCTCCCTTTACAAATGGAAATCAAGACTGCCTTTTTTCCATTAGACACCCCATGGATACATTCAAAAAATTAGGGTAAGTTTGACTTAAACACTCTTAAATGTTAGGGGGCAGAGAAATCTAGCCTCTGGATGGTCTCTTAAATTCAAACAGCATGCTACAGTTAGATCCGCTCTGCAGATGAAAAGGCAAAAGAGAAATTCCCTATGACCAGGCCTTCTTCTCCCTAGGGACAACCTCAACTTCTACAAAAGCAATAAACTGGATCCCACTTCTGCAGACAGTTTGTTTGAACACTTACATACTTGACATCGATTCAAAATTCCACGAAGAATAAACAGAAGTGCAACCTGGCCCTATTCTAGCACAGAGGCCATTAGACAATCTTAAGTTTGAAAATGTCAGAGGATGGCTCTTCAAAATCAAGCATTTCCTCTCTGGTAGCTTTCCTTTACTTCTGGGTAAAAAGAGCAAGCGATATGAGCAGGAGAGAGCACTGGCTCTGTCTCCTGACCATACTTACTCCTGCACGCAATGCAGCAGACAGCGGTGGCTCATCTGGTCAAGTCTATGTGTGTTAGAAGGAAGACGACCATGCTGGGTCCTGTCTAGCCCACACCACTGAACTCCTTTCTTCACCAGTAAAAAGTAACCATTTCCTATCTGCCCTAAATTCTTGAGGAAAATAAATTTATCTCACATTGTAATTACAAGGTTAAAACAGAAAGATGTTTTGCTCTCTGTGTACTTTCTTTCCTGTTCCTACAAGATTGGTCATGATCCGAGGTCACTGGGAGCTCTGCTTTCTTGGCCAGCTCGTTTGAACACTAACATTTTGAAATTCTCCAATTCTTGTGGAGTCAAGGGAAAGATGAGTGAAAGAGAACCCAATGGCAACTGCATCTCCCAGGACTTACAACAGACAAAAACTACAGTTTTTATGATAGGTAACCTTAGATCACATTATTCCATGAATGTAATTTGTTAAAGCTTTTCATTCTGTTCTTTCTTTATGACATTAAGTGACATAAAAGGAACCAATAAGCTGGACGGTGGTGGCACACACCTTTAATCCCAGCACTCAAGAGGCAGAGGCAGGCGGATCTCTGTGAGTTTGAGGCCAGCCTGGTCTACAAGAGCTAGTTCCAGGACAGGCTCCAAAACTACAAAACAAAAAGGATGTAAGTGAAAGGTTTGGGGGAAAAAAAAGATGAAACTTAAAGATGGAGTATGTATGATTAAAGGTTATAAAAATCCCAAAGAGTGAACTTTGGCAAAACTGTGCCACAATTTGTTGCTGGGACCTTGGGACAAGGGGAAGACATTGCTTTGTCTTCCCTATGGAAGGAATTTTAACAACAAAACCACTCTAAAAGCCACAGTTAAAATGTTTCTGGTTATAGTATTACAAAATTTCTTAATAACCTAGTAGTTACAAGTCTTTGCTAAACTATTCCTAATGGAAAAATGTTTGCTCCAAAGACTAAAGTTAATTGGATTTCAAGTTGTAATTCCTTTGACGTCTCTATTTAAAGACTATTGTATGTGCCATAGTTTTCCAAGGATGATTACAAGATGAACCTTCCAGTTTTACAGACCATCTAAACAATAGCTACAAATCACATCGGACCACATTCACCTCTCTTTCAGCTTCTTTCAAGATGGCTTCTTTCTCCTTCACTCGCTGCACAAACATCTGCTTCATCTCTTCTTCCTTCCTCTGACGTTCACCATAGAATTCGTGTCTCTTGGCTTCATAAGTCTCTTGAAGACTAAAAAAGTTATTGTGTTATTCTTATGTTAAAAAGATGATATAACAGTGTTGCAAGACTTTATTTACATGCCTCATTTAGACCTGATTTTACCATGCACCATCATTTCTGAGGACCCCCAAACATGCCACCACCTACAGCATCAGATGAAGGGTTTCCAGTGCTTCAGGTAAAAAAGCAGAGACTAAGACTGATTTGTTCTTAAAACGTGTCCTCTCCAAAGTCACAGAGAAACCCTGTCTCGAAAAACCAAAAAAAAATAAAAATAAAAATAAAAATAAAAATAAAAATAAAAAAATAAAAAAAAGTGTCCTTCACAGGGATTCTCCTTTTATCCCAGACATACTCCATTTTCAATCTTTGTTAAAAGTCACTTTGCTTATCTCTGAGAACCCAGGCAGGTGAAGCTGACATCACCGAAATCCAGTCCTCTTTCCTTTTCTGCAGATACCATACAATAACAAATACAATTCCTGACATCTTCTGCCTTTACCATTGCAATGTTTTCTCAATGACCTCTAGGCTACTAGCTCCTCTTCTCTCTGTGTTCTTCTGGTCCCTCCCTAGAATCTCCATCTAAACCACAAAACTCCTTAGCCTTTCTCCCTGAGTTAGAGTTGCACCATCTGTAGAATAAGATCACACCTCATTTAAACAACAGGCAAAAGAACTGCAATCTGTCCTACTTCTTTTCCAGATTGATTCCTCAATAAACAAATCTTAGGTTCTGGTCAAAACAACTAACTCACTGTCCTTAAAACAAACCTATATGCTGAGTTTTTGCCTGTTTCTGTTTGCTTGTTTTTGTTTCGTTAGTGCTGTTTTTCAAGACAGGGTTTCTCTATGTAACAGTGCTGGCTGTCCTGGAACTAGCTCTTGTAGACCAGGCTGGCCTCAGACTCCCAGAGATCTGCCTGCCTCTGCCTCCCAAGTGCTGGGATTAAAGGTATCACCACCACTGCCCAGCTATTTGTTTGTTTGGTTTTTTGTTTTGCTGTTGTTTTTCGAGACAGGGTTTCCCTGTGTAACAGCCATGGCTGTCCAAGTTTTCTCCTGTTTCTGATGTCACTGCCCTCTTCCCAAGTGCATTCTGCTCTGCCATTTCCTCAATCTCTGGAAGTCAGGCACAAATGCAACTTCCTCTGTGAAGGCTTTCCATTCTCCTCAATGGACTGGTCCTTCCAAAGAACCTCCAGGGCATTTACATCCTGTCTTTCCCTCTTTCTTATTGAATCACAAATACTGAAAACAGATACAGGATCTTTGGTGAGCTTTGCTACCTGTCTATCCAGCAAAGCTATCTAGACGCTAGTTTCTTCTTAACTATTTTAGAGACAGGCAGGTAGAGACAATTCTAACCAAGCAGAGACTGTCCTGAAATTCTAGGGATAGCTCTCTTTGCTTACTTGTAAAATTCCAAAGGTGCAACAATAAACCTTACAATATATCAAAAATGACAAGCCCTCCTATTTGAGTTTTAGCAGAGAATACAAAATCACTTTCCTCTTAAGCCAGTCAGAAATTTCTGTTGCATTTAAGACACTAAATATACCTGGATTTTAAAATTCATAATATTTTTGAATTAAGAGTTTTTATTAATATTCAGTAAGTTGGAGGAAAACAGGAGGAAATGTTGCATGATAGCTATCAAGGCTGGAAGTCAAGATATGCACAGCGGGTCGTCTAAGCGCATCATATCCGAAACACTTGTAAGATCATTTCCATTAACAACAAAATACATCACTGTGTAAAATACCCTAAGGACTGCCTCAGACACCAAGAAGGCACTTACACAGACTAGGCTTTTTGGTTTTGTTTGTGTCTCACTTTAAAGAAGCTCCTAAATGAAGGAGCCATTTTGACAAGTTTCAGAAACTTCACTCCATTTTGCAGGAAGAACTGATAAGTCTTTTATAACATATTAATAATAATGTCTTGACTTCTTATTAAGTGGCATTTAATAATGCTTCATTATTTTATCTACATACACACACACACCCCCAGGGAGAAAATAAATGGAACTGGTGAAGAGGAAGGCCTGAACTTTAATGAATATATGCCACCAGCAAGAGATGCTCCAAACAGCAGCTCCTCATCTTCACAGCAAAGCTCAAGAGCAAGCACTGGCATTCTGACTTCCAGGAGAGGAGACAACGGCTTAGCAAATCTAGCTACCACAGCTGCAAACCCGACCTGGAAGTGAACCAGTCAGACTTCGTTAGAGTGCACAGCCAACCACACTAGATCTGACGGCCTCAGCTGAGATCTCAGCAACAGGACAGAGATGTGCTGCTCCTGCACGCTTCCACCACACCGCACCACGTCTGACTTTTCTGGGTAGATTACGGGGCCATTCCAGTTTTAGAGATCTGTAGCATCATTCTCAGGTGCCTAAGAGACTCTTAGTAGATCTGAAGGATGGTGTGCAGAGTTAATACAACGAAACGAACAGACCCCTGTTAACAACCATGAAGAGTCCCTGCTATACGATGTCCCTAAGATGAAATTAGCTTGTTGTTATGAGCATGAAATTTTTACATTATCGTACATCTGACAAACTTGAAGAAAATAGGGAAAAGAACCAGTTTTTAGTTCTTATGTCATCAAGTCTACAAGCCTTTCCACAGAGATGTTCGTGTTACTGTACAGTTCAAATAAACACAATGAACTTCTAAGTCTATTAAATGCACTAAGTTACTAATTTCTTCAGAGTTCCAAAGGTAAAATTTCAGTATGAACTTAAAAAGTTAAGAAACTCTATAATACTATATAAATCTTCCTTTCAAAACTATGGGTCCTAGCTAGATGGGGCACATATCTGCATTCCAGGTGCCTGGGAGACAGAAGGAAGACGGTGTGCATGTAAGAGCAGCCTGGGCTATATAGCAAGCTTCAGATCAGTCTGTACTGCATGGGGAAGCCCTATCTCCACAAACCGGGTACAGTACTTGCCTGCGTTTGAGTATTCACAAAACAAGAACTATAGGTCCTAACACACTTCAGTGATAATCATTTGTGAAAACAGACTAGATGTGACCATATAAAATTATTAAACTTGGGTACTTGAATTTTTGTCAAAGTATCTTTCATATAACTTAAATAATACAAAAATGTTAAAGTCTGGTGTGGTGAGGACACCTGAAACCCCAGTACTCAGTGGGCAGAGGTAGGGAGATCTTTGTGAGTTACACAATGAGTTCCAGGCCAGCTAGGCTACACAGTGAGTTCGAAAAAAAAAAAAAGTGCTATTGCTGGGTCCTGAGGTAGGTTGATTCCCAGTTTTCTGAGAAACCATCATACTGTTTCCAAAGTGGCTGTACAAGTTTGCACTCCCACCAGCAATGGAGGAGTGTTCCCCTTCCTCCAGTCCTCTCAAGCATAACTTTCATTAGTGTTTTTGATCTCAGCCATTCTGACAGGTCTAAGATGGTATTGCAGAGTTTTTTATTTGCATTTCCCTGATGGCTAAGGATGTTAAGCAGTTCCTTAAGTGCCTTTTGAGATTCCTCTGTTGAAAATTCTCAGTTTAGACCTGTACCCCATTTTTAATTGGATTATTTTACATTTTGATATAGAAGTCAGCATGGTGATTTCTCAGTAAATTGGGAATCAGTCTACTTCAAGGCCCAGCAATACTACTCTTGAGCATATATCCAAAGATTCACACTCACACCACAAGGACATGTACTCAACTATGTTCATAGCAGCATTACTCATATAAGCCAAAACCTGGAAACAACCTAGATACCCCTCAACCAAAGAGTGGATAAAGAAAATGTAGTACATTTACACAATGGAGATTACTCAGCGATAAAAGCAATGACACCTTGAAATTTGCAGGCAAATGGATAGAACAAGAAAAAAAAACCATCCTAAGTGAGGTAACCTAGACACAGAAAGACAAACACGGTATGTATGCATCCATAAATGGATATTAGACATAAAGCAAAGATAACCAGCCTACAGTCCACAACCCCAGAAAAGACAGGAGACAAGGAGAACCCTAAGAGAGACATACACAGATTCCCTCTGGGAAGGGGAAGTAGACAAGATCTCCTTGTAAATTGGAAGTGTGGGGGTAGTGGGGAGTAGTAGTGAAGTAGAGAGGAAAAAGGGGAGCGGGGAGGAGAACCTGAGGGATCAGGAAGGTCGAATTGGGTGAAGGACAGAAAGGGAAAGCAAGAAAAGAGATACCTTAAAAGAGGGAGCCATTATGCGGTTAGCAAAAAACCAGGAACTAGGGAAATTCCCAGGAATCCACAAGGATGACCCCAGCTAAGAATCTAAGCAATAGTGGAGAGGGGCCTAAACTTCCCTTCCCCTATAATCAGATTGATGACTATGCTAACTGTCATCATAGAACTTCCATCAAGTAACTGATGGACGCAGATGCAGAGATCGACAGCTAAGCACTGGGTTGACCTCCTAGAGTTTAGTCATAGAGAGGAGTGAGAATATGAGCAAAGGGGTTGAGACCATGATGGGGATACCCACAGAAACAGCTGACCTGAGCAAGGTCACTGACTCTGGACTGACATCTGGGGAACCTGTGTAGGACCAAACTAGGCACTCTGAATGTGGGTGACAGTTTGTGGTGTTACTAGCAGTGGAAAAAGTATTTATTCCTAGTGTGTGAACTGGCTCTTTGGAGCCCATTCCTTATCCCTGAAGGATACCTTGTTCAGCCTAGATACGGGGCGAGGGCCTAGGTCTTGCTTCAAGTAATGTGACAGACTGTTGACTCCCCATGGGAACACTTACCCTCTCTGAGGAGTGGATGGGGCTAGGGTGGGGAAAAGAGGGAGGAGTGGGAGGATAGGAGGGAAAGGGAACTGGGATTGGTATGTAAAACAAGATTGTTTTAAAAAGAAAAAGAAGTGCTTATGTATATATACAAATACATACCAGTTTATTAAAACTATAAGTGTATACTCTATGCTTAAACCTCATGACAAGAATAGTAGATTGGGATATCAACTATGACTCAGTATAACCATTCAAAGGAAGAGGAAGATGGAAAAACAAACTGAAGATCTGGCAATAAAGAAATAAAGGGCATCCTAGCAGGTCCGTGTAACATTTCTTTTAATTGTTAGGTTGATATAACACAGATTTTACCAACCAAATTAAGATGAACTAAATAGGAAAGAGTCCTCAGAAAATAGAAAGTAACTTCACGAAACTACAAACAATGAAGGTTTTCCATGTATTAGGCTACAATGAACTTCTTACACACACAAACCTTACCAAGTCTCACAAAATGGAAAGTACTACAAGCTGTAGTTTGCCTCAGCCTGGCCTAAGAAACAGAATTTGGTTTAGAGAAAGTCCTCCCTCCTAAATGGAGCAGCCTGGGAAGGACAGAAACTCCTCACACTGGGGTCTGCTTCTCCCTCTTTTATCCTCTGCTAGCAATCTCCAGGGTTGCCCCCTCCTCCTTCTGGGCTTGCTCTGGTTTTTCCCATTTATTATAGCTCACAATACACTACTGCCCCAAGGGTATCTATCCTAATTTTCCAGTTTAACCTAACACATCCCCCATCTCATAGTCTGTCTACCTTTCCTTTACTGCATGTGTCACAATTAAAATCTACTGTACAACTGAGAATTTGATTTTGGTGTCCCTTGTCTCCAATCTTGTTGACTCCAGACTCATTCTGAATGCCTAATGAGCTGCTCAGATTTATCGTTTTCAATTTCCTGACCATGGCCCACCACTGAACTTTTTCCCTTTCCCCTCTTGCTTATCTCAGTGACCACCATTTGCCCTGTTTCTTAGGTGGCTGAAGTAATTTTTAATTCACCTCTTCTTGGCATCCCATATTCAAACAAATCTTTCAATAACTCCTTAAAATATTTATTCTAATAAATATGTTACCATTCTTGTCCAAGCCTCTATTTTTCTGTGTCTGGCCTCTTAGCTTAGTCCCTCCATGTCCACTTCTGGCTGCCCCACCCCATTATCTCTTGTTCACACGGCCATTTAATGCCTTCTTCACACTTCCTGCCTCCAGGTACTACAAGGGCAAGGGTACTGTCTGACCCATGTGCATACATACCCAGGAGCTAGCATGCTGAGCAGATGGATGGCAGACAAACAACAATTACTGGCTGAAGGAACATTTTAAAATGTAGATTCCTAGGCTCCATCCCTGGAAAGTCTGACCCTGCATGTCTTAGTCATCTACAGGTGGCTGATGAGGAATCCACCAGGCAACCCGGATCTCTCTTCTTGGAGATACTTCATAGCTGTCCTGTTTGCTTTCACTTGGGACCTTTGCCTCCTCAGTACACACAGACCTCTGAATTGTCCCTGAAACTTGGAAGAAATGAGAAGCGAAACCTCCTTGGGGAAACACTAGAGAAACCAACTTGAAATGGTTAATCTTCAGTAAAGATATAATATGATCAGAAAATCATCAGCTTATCAGAACTACTGCCATACAGCATTAATTCAGGGGGAGGGTTAAACACATACAATTCTTAATTTTTAATGTTAGAGTAACTAAAACACTAATGAAATTTGAATTTTAACTTCATCTATGATTAAGTCTTCTACAAGGCCATCTGAAATCTAAACAACGATATAAGATATTCTCTTGCTCCTTCCTATTGTGTCTATCCTGTGACAGGTGTCAACAGCTAAGGGAATTGATAAATGCCAACAGTGGAGTGGAAAAGGAATCCTCACTCTCAGAGAAATCAAAACAGTGCTTATCCTAAGGGCTAACTGTTTCTTTACCCTTGTAGAACAGTTCTACAGTGTTTTATTCAATCAGATTTGATTAAGTACAGGAAGAATTAGGATTCTATATATGTGTGTTCATTTTTAAAATTCAGGGTTATCATAGAGCCCCATATAAACTTACCAAAGAAATCAAAATACAAAAGAAAATTTACCAAAGAAACATTAAATGGTCTAGTCACTGAACAAGATCTCTCCGTCTAAAATTCTTGTAACTATAAAAAACAATTCGAACCCAAACTCCCTTTAAGGAAAAGATACTGCATTTTTGGCTAAGCTTCAGTCACTCCAAATGTTACTTCATAAAAAGAACAAGTAATGAAGATTTGAGTAATTTAATATGACTTATACAATAATAATTATATTTTCATCTGTTTCTAGGCACAAGAAAGAAAGAAATGAAAAAAACAACAAAAGCAAACAAGTGAGGAGATTCTGTTACCCCCATACTGAGGTCACACATCTAATTACGTATCTACTTTTCCCTTTCTTGTTCAGGGCCTCACACAGACTAGCACTCTTGACATTGAACAAAAGGCCCCACCCACTCCACCTTTTTGCACTTTTCAGTTTGAGACAAGATGTTACTTTATTGCCCAAGTTGGCCCTGAACTGGTTCTACAGTCCAGGCAGACCTTAAACTTGTAAGCTTCGTGACACAGCTTCCCAAGTCACTGTATAAAAGGGCTGTTTTTTTTTCTTCGCTCATTTAGTTAGACATAATCTTCAGAAGCAAGGATACTCAGCTGATTGGAGAAGTCAAATCAATCAATTTCATAGTTAGATTTCCAAAACTCCACTCCCGCCACTCTAGGTACTTAAGAGAGGGCAGCCCTTTCTCACTGCCTCTGTCCCGCCTTCCTCCCAAAGCCCCCTCACCTGAGGGGCTTGTTCTCGGGGCCCACGTCTGCAAAGCCCATTTCCTCCAGTTTGCAGCGCCTGTATAGCTCGTAGTGCCGCGCATGGGTCTGCTCCCGCAGATCCTCCATGTTTGTACAAATGAGCATCTCCCGTAGCTTTACAAAGTCACAGTGGTTCTCATTTTCCACTAGCCAGAGAAAAACAAGACAGAAAACGCTAGGTTTTAATTCCTGGCACATAATTAGTGCTTGTCAAATGAGCAAGGAGATGAAACACAAATGAAATATCAAAGAAATGGCCAATTCTGATTAATGGCTACTATCATTATATACAAGTAACTAAGGAAGAAACTCTTACATTATATACACTGAATTACAGGTAATATTAACACACTCAGAGGTCTACTTCAAATATAGTAGCAAGTGCATACAAAGGAATTAGCAAAGAAATAGCTCTCATTGCTGTACGCTCCAGCTGCTTCACTAACATTTTGCTAGTGCACCAACTCTACGCTCAGGACATCTTACACAGTGCTTTAAAAACAGCAAGAAACATTATCTCGCTCCAAAGCAGTAAATTCTGTTAAGAACTACAATGATCAAATTCTTTTTCTAAAATATTACACTTATGAATTTGTATTAAATATTATTCAAAACTAATAAATACACTGGTATGGTCATTCTATGTTTACAATTGCCAAAGTACTATAAATAGATATATTACAGTACCAAGACTTTAAATTTTAAAATAAAACTTTTAAAATTTATTTATTTATTTATTTGAGACAGGCTTCATTGTGTTCACAGATTGACATCAAACTTGAAATCTTCTGGTTTTCACCTCCCAAGGAGCTAAGTAGGACTAGAAGTTTACCATACCCAGTTTATTTTATGTTTTAATTAGTTTAAATTTTTCTTGGTGTTTTACATTGATTTAAAATTATTACCACCTGGAAATTGTGGTACATTCCTATAATCCCAGTACTCCAGAGGTAGAGACAAGAGTATCATAATTTCCAAACCTGCTAGGCTACACAGCAAGACCATTTCATAAAATCAAAATCAACACTCCCCCAAATTCAATTAAAATATAAAAAAATTCTCTGAAGCTAGTGACCGTACAATTAATATATTTCTGCCATTATATTAAGGCATATTATTAACTGTCATTATGATTAAGGCTATATGGAGTGGTACAGGCTGCTCAAACTCAGGGAAGTTAAGCAGGAAGAACTGAGTTCCAGGCCAGCCTGGGCTACAAAGCAAAGAAGAATCTCAAAACTTCAAAACAAAATAAAACAAAAAACAAGTAAAAAGTCGATGATCTTACTTGCTTACTACAATGCCAGATTAAGTGGATTTACCCTTTAAAGCTGGCTTACTAGTTCCTTTTGAAAATAGTTTAGCAATACCGTGATGAGAAAACATATAAATATTTTCAAGATGGTATACTGTGCCCCGTCTACACAGTAATTCATTTGCATATCATGTTTAGGCACTGCTTTAGATTTCAGTTCTAATCAAGCACTAGGGATGGCGTTGCACAGAGCATACCAGAGCAACACATACAATTTCTGTCATCGTTTATCCATTTACCTTGAACAATACCCCAAGGATACTGGCGAGCTTTGACCATCTTATTTCCAACTTGTATCTCATCCATACTTCCTACAACAGCAAATGGCAAATGTCCCTGGGAAGGAACCAAACATCAATCTCATTATCTTACGCCACAATATCAGTGACTAAAATATCAGTGATAGAAATAGTAGAGAACAATTAAACAGTGATTCTACTTGGGATATGTACTAATTATCCTACAAGTTAATTTTGGACACTACAAAGAAAATTATTTAATGCGCATTTCCACATGCAAAGCACAATGTTATTTGGAATTTTAAAAAGAAGAAAAGGAGAAGCAGAAGGAAAATTTTGATACATGTGACACTGCCATCAACGTTTTCCCCCCAAAAAGAGATATTTTAGAAACTATGTACATTATATAATATGCAAAATAATATCGCATCTACACTTAGTATATCACATGTACTATTAATATAAAATGATGCTAGTGGACAAGAGCTACAGGAAGCAAGAGGAACAAGAGATTACTGAGAAGAGAGATGCAATCCAAGCTGGGCTGGGAACATGGGGGTTATAGATCTAAGAGTAGGAAGGTCTAGCATAGGACCTTCCAGTAACATGTGCAGCTCAGCCGGGGGCTAGGAGTGTATGAGTCTGTCTAATGCTGAGGCCTGAAATAGGGGGGAAGATTCATGCACAAAGAAATAAAGCTTAATATTTAACAACTGAATGATGTTTTTAGCTGTCTGATAAATTACTAATGAGCTTATGAATAAAATTAAAGGCAGTTTACACCCGGGAATCACGATCACCTCATTTACATTATCAGGATTTTAGAGATTTAGTTTAGGGTTTCTAATTATCATGACTGTAACGGTTAATCTTCACTGTCAACGTAACTATATTTAGAACCACCTGTGTGTGTCTCAGAAAGGTTTAACTGAGCAAGGAGACCCATCCCGAACATGGGCAGCACCACCCATGGGCTGGGGATCCATACTTAATACAAGGAGAGCAGACTAAGCCGCAGTGTTTATTCTGTTTCCTGACAGCAGGTGCGCTGTGAACAGCTGCCGTCCATCCCCACTGCCAGGACCCCTATAACGTGACACACTGCAATCTCAAACTACAAGCTAAAAGAAATTTAAGTGGCTTTGTCAGAAGCTGTGCCACAGAAAAGTATCCAATACAGTAGCATGTGATAAATAGAAAAGGAAAGGGGAGAAAAAGAACGGCAGTTAGAGAACGCTGTTGTTAGGCATTTAGTTCGGAGCGCATCCGCTAATCCTCAGTCAGTCTGGATGAAGACTACTAACCACATTTTACAGACAAGTTAAGTCTCCAGATGTTACTGTCACAAAAAGCATCAGCCTCAAACTTACAATCCTTCAAAATACAACAGAGCATTTAAGAAATGAGAAACAGAAAGAAAAATAATGAGTCATCTTGGGTACATTAAATTTAACAAGCATTTCATTTGTACCGGAGACACTAGAAGGGAGAACATCAGCTTCAGGAGTTCTTAAAAACTCAGATTTTAAAGTAGCCAAGGGAAGCTGCACGGTCCTTTCGTGATTTTAAAACAGGACAGAAGAGGATCCGTTCCGAGGTAATTAAATATGGTTCAACAAAGGTAACCCCAAGTCTTACAATGAATTACTTTATTCAGGTGGAAGTAAGGAGAAGGAAAGCAAGCTTAAAGCACTCAGTATCTGTTTCTCAACAACAGCAAACATTTATTCTACTGGGCTTTTTGACATTTCACCTCATTTGAAGTCTTTTGGGGAACACAGGTAAACTAGATCTATTGTTTACAGGTGGCACATTCCAAGAACCCAGCAGATGTCTGAAAGTACGCCCTGTGCACAGCCCACAGATAGTATGCTTTCTTCTACTCTGATGCCTATGGACATTTATAAATTAGGTACCATAGAGATGAATAACTTATGGCCAAGTGGGACAATAAACACTTAAAGCACAATACATGACTGTGTCTCTTTAAAAATACTACTGCATTAGAATCACCACCGTTTTGATGACATTAGCTGGTACATTGCCTATGGTAAGATTTTATCATGCTATACAGGTTGGCACACAACTGAAAACTAGCAATTTCTGCAATTTTCCATTTTCACAATAAAAACTAAAGCCTCAGAAAGCGAAGCCTCAGGTGGGTAGGGCTATTGTGGGAACAATGTTACTCAGAACTCAGCTTTCCTTTTACAAACAGAACAAATGTATACTCAATGGGGGGCTCACATTCATTGCACCATTGATCTTGGCAGTAGTCTCGTCATCTGTTGGGAACTGATATATCTGAACACCATTGATGACCAGTTCACTCATGAGCTTCATCTTAAACTTCTGCAATTCACTTTTAGAAATTGTATCTGCCTTGGCAATTAATGGGATAATGTTCACCTATTGAGAAAAAAAAAAATCCACAATCTCAGCATGGAAGATTTGTTTTTAATCCCGCAGTCATAGCTTTTCTGTATCAAAGCAGTCTCTGACACTAACTTTCTCTGACCAGGAGTTGGCAGAGGATGAAGGAGTTGGCAAACTGAAACAGCACATTTATTCACTTATTCTGCCTTCCTGCTACAGCAGCTCAAGGAGTTGCCATAAGGAGCACAGGAAACGGACACATTTTACGACCTGCCTGTGTGTAGATTTCCCTAACCACAACAATTCCTAGTTGCCACTCTCATATATGCGCGTATGTAATACTCTTTTACACCCATTCCTATCGATGCTAGGTTACAAACATTTTTAAAAGGGCTCTTGTAAAATTAAATTTGCATTTGTATTTAGGTCTGGAATCTCATTATCTTCTCTCCCACTCGAAGTCTTTTTCAACTCCACACAAGGTAAGTAGAACATAATAAACTATAAGCACAAAACACCTGCTTAATTCACTTTTATTTCTTTATAATCTGAGCATTACGGTAATTAGGTAATTGATCCCCCAAGAACACTAAGAACAGGTGATGCTTCTCTTTTTGCCTCCTTTCATCCTTGATTTACCTCTGTCAAGGCCTAGTCATCAGATGCCTACCAGCTTCAGAATTTGTCCCCAACACTTGAATGTAACAGAAGAGGGTGCCAGTCTTCCCATGAATGGCCACTGCTGACGAACTTCTACTGTCACCAGAAACCACTTCCTTGCAAAGTGACAGGTGGTGTGTAGGGTGCGTGACTCTCGGGAGGTCAGGGGCTGGGCTGCTGAAAAAGCGCTCACAGTCGCTTCTGAAAATTCACTAACAGAGCTTACTAACACAAACTGCTCCTGGCAGAGCTGAGGTGGCTGATTGGCCAGTACAAGAACATTCTAAATAAGACTTTTTGGCTATTAATAAAAAGTTAATAGAATGAGTGACACAGTTGTTTCCTATGTACAAAGGTAACTATTTTGCAAGATATCTCATATATCTCCATAGGAGTCTTAATGTGAGCTCACTATCCTCACGTCAGTGAAAACACAAAAGCCTGGCTAATTCACTCAGTGCTGCAACAAGCTGGTAAGTGGCCAAGCTATTTATTTATTTAATTTTATAAATGTATTGAGTGTTAAGGGCAGAGCCTCACACATGCTATGAAAGTACCTATCAGTGAAATGTGACATTATTATTTTTACCTTTTTAAATAAAATACTAATATTAGGTTGGTTTTGATTTAGTTTTGAGACAAGATCTCACTTTATTGTCAGGCTGGCTTCAAACTCCTGCCTAAAGCAATTCTCCTGCATCAGCCTTCCCAAGCAGCTGGGATTGCAGGTATACCACCACCACATCCTAGCTTTTACTGCCTATCTCACAATAGAATGTTACAGTAAGTAGTTCAGCAGGCCATGGCTACAACCTTTTTATAGAAAATACAGAAAAAAAAGAGGGTGCTTAATTTTATAAGAAAGCTTACACTTTGAAATTAAAAAAAAAAAAAAAAAGAATGTGCCAGGTGGTAGTAGCGCACGCCTTTAATCCCACCACTTGGGAGGCAGAGGTGGGCAGATCTCTGTGAGTTCAAGGCCAGCCTGGTCTACAGAGTGAGTTCCAGGGCTTCACAGAGAAACCCTACAGAAAGACAAAAAAAAAAAAAAAAAAAGAATTTATTTAAAATCATCAAACCTGAAGATTAGGTAGTATGTGCTTACAGACTATAATAAAACAATTCTCTCTCTGTGCCATACAGTTATATTCTGGCAGCTTAGAAGAAAGGTAAAATAACACGTTTACATGCCTAAATATTATATATATTGAATGCATAATTTAACAGGGGCTATATCCATTATCTCATTTAGTTCTCACAAGGTAATAATAATAGCTATCTTTTACTGGGAATGTCTTCTAGCTAAGCTCTTTATTTTTATGGATTAATTAATTTTCACATCTATACTTCAAGGCAGGGCTTCACCTGCTTTGTATATTAGGGAGTGAGGAAACTGAGGCTCAGAGCACTAAAGGTACTTGCCACAGATGAAACAACTAATAAGGGACACAACCAATATTTAAAATCACCTCCCCACTAATAGTAAATTCTATGACCTTTATAATACTGTATCATAGTGATCTTTTGTATAACACAGAATTTCACTTTTGATTTTATTCCTTTAAAAGCACAGATTTGTATATGAACAGATTTCCTTTGGATTAGGGAAGAAACTAGTCTTTTTCAACTTTTAAATAAACATAAAAGTCTTCCGCAGGTTAATTATGGAACTGTTTTTATAACCTCCTAAATTTATAAATAGTTACTTGCTTCAAAAATTCAGGAACAAACTTTCTTGTTTTGTTCCAAACAAAAACATATTTCACCAAGATGAAATATTATGCTTTATAATCTTTGTCAAAGAAGTTATTCCTTTCACTATGTCTGAAATAAAATTATGTCAAAGAAATTCTATATGAAAATTTAGAGAACAATTGTAACAAATGCAATCACTAAAAAGAGAACTTGTTTAGTCTTTGTATCTTATTTTCCAGAATGACTTTCCAGAAAAAAAAATGTTTTAAAGACATACAGAATAAAAGCTGCAAAGCATGTGCTTATTATAATAAAAATACTTTAATAGTTCAAGTATACTAAAATTCGAGAAGTTGGTTGCTTCCCTAATCCACCTTGCTGTCCAGGCTCTTCATGGTTATGAGGTCAAGTGTCCTTAGAGAATGGCCTGTTGGAGCAATGAAGTAGAGGCACACGTGGATACGCGAGTCATGGTAGTTAAAAAGAGTGCGCTTGATCTTCAGTTCTTCTTGGAGATAGGCCTCAAATTGATCATCTATGTAATCAATTATTGGTTGGTAGCTGAAAAAAAAATAAGCATTTAAATATTTAATGCACATACCCATGCTATCTTAGTAAGGAACCTGTACAATTACCAAGTCTGAGGTCTGTATCTTCCAGTAAAATCAGTTAATATCTAAACCAACCAAAGAGTTAACTACAGTACTAACACACGATATGTACAATATACACACATGAAGGTAATTCTGCCAAAACATTAGGATAATCTAGCTCAGTGGTTCTCAACCTTCCTGATGCTGAAACCCTTTACTACAGTTCCCTAGTGTTGTAATGACCCTCAACTATAAATGTATTTCATTGCTACTTTATAAGTGTAATTTTACTACTGCTATGAATCATAATGTAGATATTTGATATGCATGATATCTGATATGAGTGCAAAGTGGTCAGGACCCACAGGTTGAGAACCACTGATCTAGTTAGAAATCGTATTAAGTTCATAAAGATTCATTTCTACATCTGTTCACATACTAGGTTAAGTTCTTTTAAAACTTTTACAACTGCCCCAAGCAGTTAAGAGCTTAACATATAATTAAAATAATGCATGGCATGTTGTTTAATTGGTTGAGAAAAGTAAAGGATATCAATTAAAATATGCAAGTCAAGGTGATTGACTTCCTGTTTTCAGTACATCTATAAGTCATGAAAAGCTTAGCCCACAAAAGAGGAAAGGCCAGTATCAGCTGAAAATATCTAACTGGTAATGCTGGCATGGTTTTATTTTCAGTGAATTAGAAGCAGGTCAATTATATCTTGGGCTCCATTTCTAGCCCAGATAACTCTCACATTCCCTCTAGCTGTTTCAGTCTATTATTCATCCTTTGAAATACAAATCAAATCAGTGTACTCAAAAAACAGTATACTTAATCTCAGCTCATGATGGCTTTGTCAACTTTCTACTTCATATTGATAGGATAAAGCACTGTTTATGCAACGTTTTTGTATGTGTTCATGTGTGCAGGTCCCTATGTATGGAACCAGAGGACAACCTCAGGAGTCAAATGCCTTGTTTATTCAAAAGGGCATCTCATTGGTGTGGGGCTTGCAGATTGTGCAATACTGGCTTACCTGCAGGCCCCAAAGATCCTCAGTCTCCAACTCCCCAGCCCTGACATTACAAACATGTGTCACTGTGCCCACTTTTTAAAAAATTAATATGGGTTCTAGAAATAGACTCAGGTCATCATACTTTAGGACTTCACTGGCTAGGCTATCTCTCCAACCCTTCTACCTTTCTGCTGTTAACTAACTGCACTGAATAATCCAGGCCCATAAATAAAACAATAACAAGTCAAGCATTATGAAGAGTTACAAAATAAAAGCTACCATAGAAATACCTATCATGAAGATATTTTAATAGTTCAAAAACAGTTTTTTTCCTAATACTCCTTGCTGCCTGGGCTCTAGACACTCCATGGACATCCTTGTAACTGTACAGAAGAGCAGTGAAAGTAACCTTATAAAACGTAGATAGAACTGAATTATTTTATAATTGTCTGGTAATTCTAGTCCTTAGAGACCAGAACCTAAAACACAGAATCATGTATTCCCCCACTATAGACAGCAAACAGTTGGAAAGAAAGCCAGTATCTTCATAATTCTGTTTTCTATAAGAATTAGCATAATACCTTCAACATTATAAGAACTAAGTTCATCATCAGAATGATTACTAACAACACCAAGAAAGGTTCCTTAGAATACTGGTCTAAATATGACTTTCCACTCGGTAGTCCCTCTCTATAGGACCACATGGTTTGGCTGAAGCTCCCCCCATTCAAACTTTGCTCTTGGTCTGGGTAGGAACTTTAAAATTCCTCTTCTGTGTGTGCTTCCAGATAACTGTGTTTAAACACTCCTAACTACTGAGCTTCTAGCTCCAACTCTGTAATTCTTTTTTTTTTCCCGTAATTTGCCATCCTAATATTCCCTTTCAAAAAACCTGAACAGTAAAAATCTTTAAGTACATATTTTACATAAAAATTTCAAAGAAGCATTGGTTAATTACTTAAAATAGGTCAGTAATGACTTATTACACAGTCTATATAACCAGAAATATTCATGCAGATGACTGTCTTAAGATTTTTCAAAAAATGAAACCATAGATACTGTTGGACAAATAAACAGAATTTCTTCTATAGTAATTTATCCTGTTTCTAATTCCAGTAAATAAAAAACACCATTTCAATGAGAAGACAGTGACTTAACTCGCATCCTTAAAAAATACCAAATGGCTCAACAGGTGTTAAGAAATCAAGGCCAAAACTGAAGACAAAAGGAAAACTAGAGAGTTAAGCAGATATAAACTGACATCCCCAGAAAAAGCCACATTCTACAGGCTGCATGACTGATTAGCTGAAATGTTAAAGTTCCAGAATCCAATTATTTTTAGACTCCCTAAAGAGCTATTTACTGCTTGCCTGTCTGTCTGTCTGCCCTACCATCCTAGAGACGGTCAAGTCAAGTCAAGGGATGAAGGCCAAGAATGACATCAGAGCAGCAGAGGCCTTCAACTGACTTCACTCATTTACTGAAACCAACTTAACTGATATTCCCACCAGAGCATCTGAAAAATATTTTGATTTGTGACTTTTATCTGTTCCTACAAAAATTTCAAATGATTGGCCACATGGAAATATGTTATCTTGGACAAACTGAATCTGCGTTTCGGGACCAAAGTCATTCGCCTTTGGCTCCAAAAGAAACTATCTACCATTCACTCAGAGGTGAGAACTGTTTTTGCAACAGTGGTTTTAGGTCCTCGATATGGCCAAAACACGATCCATATTTGCTGGAGGAGTCACGTGGATCAGGTGTCACAGCCCCTTGTGCCAACTACCTGGGACTGCCTCCTCCAACGTGTGTTCTTTCTAGGGCTCAGACTTCGCTCGGTTTGGTCAACCGTCCACTGTTTGTTCTGAGCTGGGTGTTAGGACACTGTTTATTTAGATATCTTTCATGCTGTTTCAGAGCATTTGGCTTATTTTTGTTTGTTAGCAGAACGTTCAGCTTATTTGACACAGGCAGCCTGTTCTTGCATTCCTCTATTATTTAATTCAGGAAAGAGGAAATATTTGGAGGAAAACAGCCATGTGGTAATCCAGTTGGCTTTACGCTTGGTAATTTGTGTTGACCTTGCAAGTATTTGAGGAAAAATGAGAAAACTTAAGTAAAAATAAACATTTAATATTGTATACTGTTTGGGATTTTCCTCACACACTAAATTCAAGTCCTAGGCATAAGGTCACGAATGGGAAGCTTGCTGTAACTGAAAACTTAAAGCATCTAAAGCAGAAAACAAGATAAAATTGGTGGCTCAAAATCAGTTATGTTTTAGAAACTATCTACATTAAAGGAGATGAGAAAGGACTAAATGCAGGTTTCACCCTGAAATAAAGCTTATCTTATACAAGAAAGGAAAGAGACAAACAGAAACCCCCACATACCTCTCTTCTTTATTGATCTGGTCGCCAAACCCCACTGTATTCACAACGGTCAGTTTCAAGCGAACATTACTTTCCTGGAGTTCGTACGTCTGAGCTCTGAGTCTAACGCACGGACAAAAGTGTGAGGATTCAAGCTCTTCAAAATTAGTATTGAACAGTGTGTTAATCAGTGTGGACTTTCCAATTCCAGTCTCCCCTGAAAGAAACAGAGCACATGTTCACACGTGCAGAGAGTCACTGGGAACAATCACAGTTGTTCTAGCACGGCTGAAGCTGGTCTAAATCACAATGACTACACATGCTACCCTACTCTGACCTCTGAAGAGAGCACTAAAAATTAAAAAAAAAAAAAAAAGGTTAAAGCTAAGCAAAACAAAACTAGTAGAATTTAAACGACACGTAAAATCCAGAGCCATTAATCTTAGACACAAGAATATCCTGCTTATACAAAGAAGGAAGCGAGCATAAGAGTATGAATTCTGAAAAACTGGAGGAGTTACTGGCACTCACCCACACAGAGAATGTTGAAACAGAAGCCTTGTTGAATGGATCTATCAACCAGCTGATCAGGTAAACTTTCAAAGCCAACATGGCCACACATAGTCAAGGAACGGGGATGGTCTTTTTTCTGAAGAAAAACCAAACAAGTAACTTTGATTTTATTATTTTTTATATTTAGTATTTTATTTAATTAATGTACAATATAGGCACACTTGAAAGAAAATATAATTTAACAAAGCAACTGAAGATTTCACGACTTCTACTTCTCACTGAAAAGTGGTTGTGTAAAACTTAGAAAAACGGAAACCAGTGCTGAGCCTCCCAAAACACTCATTTCTCATTCCTTTTATGTGACACAAGTCTAGCACAAATTTTGACATTAAAACATATGACCTCCAATTCCAAGAAAACATCCAAGTAAACTATGCATATTCACTGACAGAAATGAAGAATTTATGTCATCAGTTGTGGGAATAAAAGACAGTATTAGATTAGCCCCACCCCCATCCAGACCAGGTACCAGCACTGGCCTCCTAAACTGAGCCATCTAGCGATATATACTGATGAGTTAATTCAAGGGAATCCAGGTTTCCTGAACTTTAGTTGATAGTTTACTCTGATCCTATTTGTTGAATGCCTTTTTTGTTTGCTTTCTTATCATTTGTTTAAGGTAATCACTTTGTTTCCTTTGTTTGTGTTTGCTCTCAAACTTCTGAAAATGCCCCCTGGTGCTTTAGTCTTTCCTGAGCAACTGTTTTTCTATTTTAAATAAACTCTAACTTGTCTTCATGCTGACTCATCCTGAAATTCAGGTCAAAGCAAGGATTTAGTTTTACCTGAGATAAGGTCCTAAAATATCAAGGGAACTCAGAGAAGACTGGAGCAGCCCTGGCTGTATACTTGTCAAGGAAGTATAGCATGAGAGTACAGCACACTTTGAGTCAGAAATTCTCCATGAGAGCACGGAACAGCTAGTCCAAATATAGAGAGCAGCAACATGGGAACAAGAGAGGTGTGGGGAACCTGGCAAAGGCTCACCAATGGATGCAAATAACTTTAGGCAAAAACTATGGACCATAAGAAAAAACTAACAACCACCCCCCGCCCCCCAACACACACACACACACAAAGAATAAAACCTCTGGAATCAGGCAAGAAGAGAAAAGCCTACAAAAAGTTAAACAAAAGCACCACTGTGACTTCCACACCTCCTCAGTCTTGGACTCAAAAACACTGAAGGCCGAGCACAATAATATTCAACACAGCAGAGAAAATGTTCTTACAAGCATGTCGATGGTCTCAAACTGAGAAACTCCTCCATAAAACTGAGTCCTAACATAAGAAAAAGGTGGAGGGAAGCAGCAAGCCTAAAGACCAGAGCCTGATACCAGAACCCACATGGTAGGAGGACAGAACTGAGGGACAGATCTCTCTAGAGTGCGCTCTCTTTCTCTTCTCTCTCTCTCTCTCTCTCTCTCTCTCTCTCTCTCTCTCTCTCTCTCTCTCTCTCTCTCTCTTTCTCCCCCCCCCCCACAAGTCTTAAACAGAAACATCAGCATCAATGAATAATATCTAATTCCTTTTCATTTCAGAGCCTAGCAGCCTTCACTCTACTCACTTAGGAATTGGCAAAATCAATACCAAAAAATAGTTACATTCCCTAAAGCAATCTACAGATTCACTGTAGTTCCATCAAAAATCCAATGATATTCTTCACAAAATTAGAACAAAAATCATAAAATTCATTTGAAGCATAAAAGACCCCAAATAGTCAAAGTGATTCTAAGTTACAAGTATCACAGAGCTTGTCTCAAATTATACTACATAAAAATAGTAAAAGAAACCATACAATACTGAAGAAACACAGACAGGCAGACCAACAGAACAGTACAGAGAACCTAGACATGAGAGAACATAGTTACAGTCACCTAATTTTTTTGTTTGTTTTGTTGTTCAAGACAGGGTTTCTCTCTAGCTTTGGGGTCTTGTCCAGGAACTCGCTCTGTAGAACACACTGGCCTCAAACTCACAGAGGTCCACTCTGTCTCCCCAGTGCTTGCATTAATGGCAGTCACCTAATTTTATATAAGTATCAGAAACAATGATAGATGGACAATGTGTTAAATATACACAGACATATATTGTAACAATGCATTATGATGAAAATATTTCCTACATTCTAAGACTCGAACTTTTGCTGAGTTAATAATATACCTTGAGATCATTTAAGCCTTAAAACTGCTTTCCAAACGAGTACTCAGCCTGTTCCTTTAATCTGCTTTTAAGAGAACAGCGCAGCAATCAACCTTACTTCCCTTGGATTCCCCGTGTAATTAACTTTTACAACCTAAACTAAGCATAGCTGTAATCTTAAATTATGTGCCCTTCCACACCCCAACCCAGAACAATGCATGTGTATCATTTTATGAAATCAGCAAATATAGAAGATGAAAGCAATCTTCTAAGTGAATAGCCACCATAAATGCTCAACACAACATTCAGATACAGATACTGATTGATGTCATAATACTGTTTGTTAAATGGGTAGGTTGAAGCCAGTGATGTCATCCCTTATAAGACAGATTTCTGTAAAGTATTCCACTCCTGCCCCATGTGATGCTTTCTGTGCAGCTCAATAAACACAGCGAGACACTGGGAACATAAAGTGGAGAATTCAAATCGGGCCTCAATGTGGATTAAATGAATCCAAGGGAAAATGCTCTATTTCTTTATTTAATGTGACAATGAAGGAAGACTGATGACTCGTTAATTAACTCAAAGTTACTAATGCAATTAATCCATGCAATGTAAGTGGGATTTTATTCAGACATAAAGAAATAGGAAACATTTCCAGGAAAATGGATGGAACAGGAAATCAGTAAATAAGCTAAACTCAGAAAAATACCATATTTTCTCTTGTATGAATCTAAGGAGGGGTGTGTGTGTGTGTGTGTTTAGGAAAAGGATCATCATGAGACAGGAGGAAGAAATCTTTTTTTTTTTTTTTTATTTTTCGAGACAGGGTTTCTCCGTAGCTTTTGGTTCCTATCCTGGAACTAGCTCTTGTAGACCAGGCTGGCCTTGAACTCACAGAGATCTGCCTGCCTCTGCCTCCCCAGAGCTGGGATTAAAGGCATGCGCCACCACCGCCCAGCTAGGAGGAAGAAATCTTAACGTAAGGTACAGGAATGAAAGGCAATGGAATACATGTGACAGGATTAGAGAGGAAAGAATCGGCAGGAAGGGGCCGGGTGATGGGAGAGTGCAGTAGGGCAGGGCAATGAATAAGAATGGAGTATATTGACACATATGCATGAAATTATCATGATGAAACCATTACTTTGTACGATGACTTGAAAATTTAAAAGGAAAAATATTGTGACTTTCTTGTATAACAGTATATTTATTCAACATATAGACTACTGCCTTTTTTTTTTTTTATGCAGGGACAGTTCGTATATGGCAGTTCTGTTGAACTTGCCCGTATTGGATTTTATAGTCTAAGTTGATGAGGACGATTGACCAGGCCTCTTCCTTTTTGCATTAATATACACATACACAAATAATAAATTGTAAGCTCTCACTTGCAAGGAAAGGCAAGAACACCATTTTTATTTAGAAGTCATTATAGGAATACAAAGAAATTAACTAGCTTGTTTTAGGAAATACTCTAATAAGCCAATGCAGTGCTCTGAATTAGGTACATCCCCTATAGCATGACAAGGGAAAACAGAAATGTTATGAATGTTCCTGTACCAGCATAGTTGGGAAGGCAGGGATAGTTACACGGAAACAAGCTGTTTAGTCAACCTATTAAAATGTGTGTGTGTGTGTGTGTGTGTGTACAGAAGATCTATTATATATGCCACACTGTACTAATCCGCTTCCGGCGAGTAGGCTCCATTCCTGATTGCGCAGAGGGTTGTTGTCTGGGACGCTGATCTGTAAGTTTTTTTTCCCCCTTAAAAAAAAATAACCTCTCTAATAATCTAATTCCAAACTGGTGTGGGATTGTTTGTGATTTACGCCTTCACAGTACTGTTATGTAAAATTGTCAAAAATAATAATACAATAAAGGAGTATTACAAAAGCAGCTCTGATGCTTCCACTCTTCCACTCCTGACTTGTTAGCATCGCAGGTATCTTCCTGTAAGGTTACCAGTCTCTCATTAATCCCTCTAGAGGAGATGTACAAATCTAAGTATGTGTCTGTGCTGGGCTCCTTTGTGTATCTAACAATAGCAGCCAATTCTTCAACACAACACTGTTTGTTGCTGTTGTTTTCTGAGTCTCCTCAAGAGATTGTTTCATGTAACATTATCTGACTCTATGACATAATGTTCTATTCTGTACTGTAGTGTATGCTTCTCTTTATTGAGATAGCACCTTTGCTATTACTACAAATGAACTACGCTATAACAAATACCTTTGGCTCAATGTCTTACAAAAGAGGAACCTTCTGCTATATCTAAGAAATTTTTACTAACTCAACTACCTACTAAACTACTTGTCACAAAATCTAATCACAATTCATTGCTGATTAAAAACTGAAAACCACTTTCTTGTTAGCATTTTTTTTAAAAAGGCTTAAGTGGCATTGTTCTAGTACAGTTCAGAGAATGTGATGGGTGGTACTCACAGAAGAAACACATGCTCAGGTGTGAGCAGGTAATACATTTTATCAGGGAGTGACACTGAGCACTGAGTATCCTACTGATTTATCCATATTATCCAATCTAAAGAAGGGACACATATTTTCTTTGACACAAAATGAGAGACCATTTCAGATCTGTTCAGCCCGGCACTCAAATATTATCCCAAATCTGGTACTTTTAATCTCTGGCATACTTGAGCAGCCCGAGACCAATAAATAAATCTTTTATTTCTCACCGGCTTACTTTCTCCAGATACAAAGTTCTGCCTCCCTGTTGGAGGGCAAGGATATGATTTATAATACTGTCTAACCTCTCCAGGGCCCAAGTCCGGAGCTTATGGGTAAGCTTTGGGTAAGCTCTACCACCCTTTGGTTAGTGTCTCTAGTCCTTGGGAATCTCTTCCCGACTCCGTTAAAAATCTGCCTCTCTAATCCACTCACTCCAGCTCCTAATGAGTCTCTTCTCCATAAAACAGACTACAGATGTTTGAAAACACTCCTTCCCTGTATCTTTTGATGATATAATAGGTTAATATCAGGGAAGCCAGGTCTCCCTAACTCACAGTATGACAAAGTAATTTCCAGAACATTTCAATTCTGTAGGTAATGCATAAAAAAACTGGAGAAAATTCAGATGCATTTTGTTAATCTTAGCACGTGAAAAGGCAAAACTTGTTTTGGAAACTCAACGGGATATGAACATATTGATTTTTCTTGGGTCCCTTTCAATTCAGACTATAAGTTCTAGCAAAGCATCATGAAAGTATGATGTAGTGAAAATGAAGAATAAGTCACAGAAACCACATGTAGAAGCATGATGGATTAATAAGGAGAGACACGCTAAAACTGTATTTTGTTGTTGTGGGAATTAAATCAGATTTATTTGGGCCCTGTTCCATGCAGGCCAAATGATAGAAAAACTAGGCATTGAGAAGTTGCTGGTTTTACCAAGGCCAGGGAAAGAAAATAAAAGAGAAGCCAGAGAAGGGTAAGGAAGAAGAAATAATTATTCACAGAAACATCTTAAAATCCAAAATCCTTTTGGGGGCAAGGAGGGGAGGTAATACCAAGGAAACAGAAGAAAGTCTACCAACAACACACTTTTCACTTATTCCCCGAATGAACTAAATATTAATTTTTAAAAAGCCATATATTTTAAAGAAAGTGTAACAGACACCAGGCAATGTGGATCAAAGCTAAGTCATCGGTATTCTTGGAATATACATTTTAGTACAGCTGAGACATATGCATATAATAGGATGAGCGCTGTAGTGTCAGAGAAAGAACTGTGGAAGAAAAAGCTCCTCCCCACTCCAGCCAGCAAATAAAGCACAGAGGGGAGAAGAAGTGACAAACAAAATTGTAAACATAGAAGTATGGCAACAAAGTTGTGAAGAACTGTCACTCAGGCCTCAGGAATCCCCATGCAAGTGCAAGGACGACCGCAGAGGAGGTGAAGCTGAAGAGGAGGCTGTGGATCCCATCAGTGCTGAAATTTGACAAGTGCTTCCATGAGTCACAAACTAAGGTCACTGGGTGGATGTTACAATAAGCAGGAAAGAAAATAGGATATGAATTGGCATAGTTTGATGCAATGTTAGGGGAGGTAGAGGAGAAAAATATCCCAAGAGCCTAGGCAGGTGAATAAAACTACAGGCAAGTGTTGCACAACCATAAACACCTTTTCTATCTTAATTAAGCATGCATTGTGACTATAACTTTTGTAGTTTGTAATAAAATTACCACATTTCATTTCATAAATAAATTTTTTCCTTCCCATATTTATCTTTACAATCCTAGCATATGATTTTATGTTCTTCCCGTTCTAAGTATTTAAGAAAAGTCTACTTTTTCACTTAAAGGAAGCCCTTTAAAGCTGCCTCTCCTTGGCATATCCAAATATGTCACTATGTTTTATTTTATTTTTATGTGTAGTGGTGTGCTGTCTGCATGTACATCTATACACCATGTGTCTGCCTGGTACCCACTGGGATTAGAAGAGGGCACTGGACACACTGGAACTGGAGTTACAGGTGCTTGTGAGCCATGGACGTGCTCAGAAACGAACCTAGGTCCTCTGAAAGAGGAACCATATTAACCACTGACATCTCTCCAAGACCAGCATTATTACTTTTACACTTTGGGATTAGTAAGTAAGTATGAGTTTCTTGTGGACAACCACCAATACTTTTCACAGTCAATAACAAAGATCTATTAAGTATCACATGGGTAATGTGTTAGCACTGAGTTACAGTTCACTCAAGAGTCACAGGTCAGCTAACAAAAACCCAGCACCAGGCATATGAAGCACTTGTTTGAGTGGTTGGTCAGAGGCCAGAGTTGTCAAGAGCCCCCCCCCAAAAAAAAATTACAGGCTTTTGTCTATTGTCCTTGGTTGCTCCCCAAAGGTGAATGGTAAGTTCCTATTGCTGAAGACAGCATGCACTTCATACACAGGTCTAGGAGACCTGAGCTAGATCTGACATGAAAGCCTCCTCCCTGAGGACTAACTTTCGTGGTACCAGAAGGCACAATGCAAGAATCTGAAAGAGATAATCAACCAAAAGTCCTATCCAATTACTTGTCACAGGTAATCCCATATAATAGAAAGGTGATGGATTTGTTTTTCCTTGCAGTAATAAAATACCTAGCAAAAGTAACTTAAGGATGGGTTTGTTTAGGCTCACAGTTTCAGCGTAGTCAGTCATGAGGGGAAATCACGGTGGCAGGGTGGCTAAGGCAGTATGTGCAATCATGAAGCAGGAAGAAATGAATGCTGGCCCTTAGCTTGCTTTCTCCTTTATACTCACTATGGGTCCCCAGCCCATGGGATGGTGCCCTACACACTCAGGATGTGTTTCTTGTTCATTTAGATCTTTCTGCAAACACCCTCATAAATGTGTGGTGATTATAAATCCTATCATGGGATAATGAAAATTAGTTATCATAGGAGACCAAAAAATAATTTAAGGTCAAAAACATTTAGTGAGAGTGTTGATGTGCTTTTCCTCCATCTGGCACAAGAGTGGATCCGAGAGACAATCTGGTTGGTATTAAGTGTGGAATTGTGCCAGGAAAGGATTTTGAAGCAGAAGGAGCAGATGTGCAAGGGAATGATTCTAAACGGTGGTAATCATGAACTCAAAGGGGACTAAAAGGGAACCAGAAAGCAAGTAGAAATAATAAATTAGAGCAAAGATTTGAGGGAGCTGGGATAGTTAGGGAGTAAACAAGCACGGTAGAAGGCATACAGAGCGAAGTATCTGAAACTGAGATTTTTAGTTTTGTGCAATGAGAAAATCAAGGCATTATCCATTAGGAAGAGAGGCTAACATAGCATAAAATCTAAAAGAATACCTAAGGAAAGGAGGTCAAATACTGTAAAGGCAAAGTCTAAGAGGATCCTCTAAACAGACACTGAAACCACCCAGAATTTCGACAGGCCTAATGCATGAAAATTGCAGGGAGCTACTCAGGAAGCACTGGGGAAGGCAGGGCTGCAGAGATGCCTACTAGCCAGAGAGATCAGTAGGCAGTCCAACAGCTGAGTGCTCCAACAGCAGAGGGGAGTAAGTGGTGAACTCCTCATGCTCATGCTCAGGAGCCTAGTAAAGGGAGCAAGCTTCAAAACACAGCTCCCCTACATCCCCTACATCTCCTCTGGGAAATTTTCAAACAACAACAAAACACTTCAGTCAGCAGAGGTGGCAGAAATGGGACACGGACTGGAGTAAGTAGGGGGCCCAGGTATCCAAGGACCCACAGCAACACAGCACAGGTGAGAAATGGGCAGAGGAGGACACCCAGGCATGTGGTATCCACAAAAATACAGTGGCCGAGGTTTCAGAAGAAAGGAGGAGGCTGTAGCTGACTCAGGGAAGGACATCAGGCGTGTGAGGGCCACCATAAGTATAAGAAGTGGGAAGCAGGCCGGGTGTGACCAGAGTAGGGTACCCAACACCCAGGGTCTCAAACATGCAGAGAAGGGCTGGAAGTGGGAAGCAAGTTAGAGATGACCTAGAGTAGAGCACCCAGACATGGAAAGTCATAGCATGTGACAGCAGAAGCAGAGCCCAGCCAAGGGTATGTTGACACTGGATAGCGACTGTTATCACTGATAGTTGCTGACTCTCAGGGGAAGGGCAGGGACAGTGACCAGAGCTCCGAGTGCCAATCCCACAGCAAAAGAAATAAAGTGGAAAGAGGATAATCTGAACTACAAAAATGGAAGCCAAGAAAAGTGGAAGGGAGGTAGGGGGGGAGGGAGGGAGGGAGGGAGGGAGGGAGGGAGGAAGGAAATGTTCAAAAACTCAAAGATAAGAATGCACCCAAGAGAAAATAAAAACAATAAAGAAGTGAATTCAAGATATAAAAACAGACTCAATAATGAAACAACTGGTGAAGAAAAGCCAAATTGAAATGACTCTGAAGCCAGGTGGTGGTGGCACACGCCTTTGATCCCAGCACTCAGGAGGCAGAGGTAGGCAGATCTCTGTGAGTTCAAGGCCAGCCTGATCTACAAGAGCTAGTTCCAGGACAGGCTCCAAACTACAAAGAAACCCTGTCTCAAAAAACCAAAAAAAAAAAAAAAAAAAAAAAAAAAAAAAAAAAAAAAAAAAAAAGAAATGATGCTGAAAAGAAAAAAAAATGCAATAAGCCAAATGAAGTGGCAAACTCCATCAGCCGTGTAGATAATGCAGAAAATAAAGTATCAGGGCTTGAAGACAAAGTAGCTTTGGGCCACCATAAAAAGTCCAAATCTATGAATTATGGATACAGAAGAATTCCTTGCCATAGGCAAGTAAGGTATTTACAAGAAAATTTCCCGTTCTAGAGAAAGTGGTACTCATCCAGATACAAGAGGTCTAACAACCCTAAATGGAAAAGACAAAATTCTCCATGTCTTATTATAGTTAAAATTCTAAAGGCAAACAGAGAAAGGGTGGTTTTCTTAGTTAACCCCAGCTGACGTCTAGTCATCTGAGGGAGTCTCCTGTCTGTGAGATGCTGTCTTGATTGGTTAATTGGAGGCCCAGTCCACTGTGGATCATGCCATCCCCTGGGTAGGTGGTCCTGGGCTGTATAAGAAAACTGGCTGAGCAGGAGCCAAGGAGCAAGTCTAAATGTGAGCCAGCCAGCAGTGGTCCTACATAGTCCCCAACCCCACCTGTTTCAGTGATGCACTGTGACTTGAAAGCGTGAGCCAAATAAATCTATTCCTCCCCCAAGTTTCTTTTGGTCAGCATGTTTAATTAATTACAGCAAGCAAGTATATGAGGCATAATAAAAGCTGATGATTTGATACAAATTTTTAAGTCAAGAAGGGCTTATATTTGTATTCTGAGTTCTGAAAGACCAAAAACTGTCAATCTAGACTTTTATAGTCAGCAAAACTACCTATCCTAATTTGAAGGAAGAATTAAAATCTTATAGGATTAAAACAAACTAATGGAATTTATGGCCAATAAGCCAAATAAAAGGAGGATAATGGAAGGAATACTGAAGGGAACATACCTAAAAGGTCACAGGGGAAAAATAAATACCAGACCAACAAATCAAAAGAGATTTAGGAAAACAGTACTAATACATGCCTTTCACTAATAACTATAAATATGAGTATTCTCATTCCCCAGTAAAAGACATAGACTAGCAACTGTACTTTAGAGAAAAAGATCCATTTTTTTTTCTTTCTCCTGGATTTCTTATACAGCTCAGAACCTCCTGCCAGGGAAGGCACTGCCAATAGTGGGCTGGGTATTCTCACATCAACTATCAAGACAATCTTCACAGACACAGACGATCTGATCTGGGCAATCCATCCATGACGACCGCCACAGATGACTCTGTACTACATCAAGTTGACAGCTTAAGCTAAGCAAGACATATGTGAGTAATGGTTCTCATCTCTACATACAGTACTACCTTACTAACAGTCTCCCTCAGTAAGATATCTATCTGCATTTTCAAGTGTTCAAGTAATTCTTGCTAAGTCATACACATGCAGTCAAACAAAGTATTACTGTGTATAATAGTCATTTGTCTTGAAAAAAAAACAAGTGTAGACAACTCACAACATATTAGGTATCTGTGAATAGATACTATACTTATTTCACCGTGTATGAACTCTCTCTCTCTCTCTTTCTCACAGTCTCCATAAATATGGCCAACATGGAGGGTAAAATGAACTGGGACTCTTAGTTCTTGTTTTTCTTTTTTATTGTTGTTTTGTTTTTGTTTTCTTTTTGGTTTTTAGTTTTGGTGTTTCTCTGTGCAACAGTCCTGGCTATCCTGGAACTTGCTTTGAAGACCAGGCTGGCCTCGAAATCACTGAGATCCACCTCTTCTTTCCAAGTTCTAGAACTAAAGGCGTGCACCACCACTGCCCAGCCTTTTTTGTTTCTTTAGATAATGTCTCTCTACCTAATCCAGGCCAGTCTTGAAGTCATTATGTAGCCTAGGTTGACTTTAATTTAAGATCCTCCTGCCTGCAGGGCAATGGTGGCGCACGCCTTTAATCCCAGCACTTGGGAAGCAGAGGCAGGCGGATCTCTGTGAGTTCGAGACCAGCCTGGTCTACAAGAGCTAGTTCCAGGACAGGCTCCAAAACCACAGAGAAACCCTGTCTCTAAAAACCAAAAAAAAAAAAAAAAGAAAAGAAAAAAGAAAAAAAAAAGATCCTCCTGCCTCATCCTTCACACACACACCCCACACCCCCATCCCACTCCAAGTGCTTTATAGGAAGGTATCATGGTAAACTTAATCTGCTCTCTTTATTATCATTAACATATATCATTTATATAAAATAATGGTTTTCAATACGACAATTTCACAATATTCTTTGATACTATTCACAGCCCCCCCCCTTTTAGCTTCCCTTGACCTTCTATTGAATCCCACTGGTTCCTCTGCCCCTCAAAATAGAAAAATATGAAGTAGTCTCCAAATCTGCATTCCAGTTTCAGTATATGTTCTGCTGGAGCAAAAACCTGACCTGATGGTAAAGAGGAGACAGTAAAGAAGTCAGAGGAGATGCCTTCAATTCTCCTACTATACTTTTGCTAAGCCCCTTAGCCTTATGACCCGTGACTGCCTAAAGGATCCTGGAGGGACTGGGGAACCCACCACACCTAGACTTCCAAGATTCATTTAACTAAATCAAAACCAACACGCCTTTAATCCCGGCACCCAGGAGGCAGAAGCAGGCAGATCCTGTGAGTTCGAGGCCAGCCTGTTCAACAAAAGCTAGTTCCAGGACGGTCAGGCTCCAAAGCTACGGAGAAACCCTGTCTCGAAAAACAAAAACAAAAAAAACAAAAAACCAGCTGCTAAAATTATGACTGTTGCTCCCTAAAATTATGACTGTTGTATCCTCACAGAATTTTACCCATAAATGCTACCACTATTAACTGCAAATAATAATTACAATGTTTTCAGCTTTCTATAAAAGTATGAGCCAAAATATAAACCTCTCCCTACAAGAAGCAATAAACAGATTTAAAATATGGTAGAACTTCATTTGCATGCAGATATCAAATAATTCACCCATAGCATACAGCATTATAGCAAATATGATGGTGGATGAAAATGCAGTTAGTGTGTCCAATGTTTGTTTCCAGAATAAGACCTTGTGACAGTGAGCAGACACCTAAGAAGAAATCAGGGTTTCGTGGTGCTGAAGACTTAGATGGTACTGCTAAGTCACTACATGGTGACAATACTTTTCATGACAGGGTGGTTTTACTGGAGGGCCATTAAGGTTTTTGTAGCTAAAATATATGATTTTTTTTTTTTTTGGATTTTTCGAGACAGGGTTTCTCTGTAGCTTTTGGTTCCTGTCCTGGTACTAGCTCTTGTAGACCAGGCTGGCCTCGAACTCACAGAGATCCGCCTGCCTCTGCCTCCCAAGTGCTGGGATTAAAGGCGTGCGCCACCACCGCCTGGCTAAAATGTATGATTTTTTTTTTCATGTAAATGGCCATAGTTCAAGTTCACATGGGAATTATAGCATTTAACTATTTTGATTTATTTTTATTTTAGGCTACAGAAATAATCTCTACAACTAAAATGAAGTATAGAAACACAATAAAAGCCACTAGTTTCAGGTAAGCAGGAAGTTATTTGGAAAATGTTTAATAGAGTAATATTGCTTGAGATTAAGAATCCTGCGAAAATGCTACCAATATCAAGGTATTTAAGGTTAAGAGGATTATTTTCATTAATACTAAATAAAGGCAAAATTGGAGTTTTTAAGGTAGCAAAACAAAAAATTATCTACTGCATACAGCTGTTAGGGAAGTAAACATAGAGAGGCCATTCTACCCATGCAGCATCTGGGAAACTCCAAGAACAGTCATAAAATGATGGAAACAAAGGCAAGATTACAAGAGATTGGTATTATGAAAATAGTATGGCTATCCGGATAACTATGACTTAGTATCCAGTATCAACATGTTATGCAAAAGTTATTTGAAACGCACAAAATACAGGATCGGTCATACGTTCTTTTAATTACAAGGAGAGGGGAAAGCAAAACAAACCACCACGCAAAATGGTAAAAACTGCCAAGTTTTGGGAAAGCCAGGAAAGCCGACTTCCCGGTTACCAGCCGGGACGTGTACACAACAGCCCAAAACTAAGCGGATGACAAGGCCTGCTCACAAAAACCGTTACAAAGTGACAGCCATCAGTCATCATCCCGGATTTAATTAAGACCCCCCCCCTTCGGCCAGGATCAGGAAGCTAACTTCCCCCACATCCACAGTCGCTCGCCAGAGCTCCTCAGCCCTCGCCCTGGGGCAGCAGGGAGCCCACTCTCCACGGCACGCGGGAGTCACAATCCCGCTGGCCCCGAAGCGATCGGGCGGGGCGGGGACTCAGGAGAGTGCCGCCGGGACCGGGGAACGCAAGGGCGCGGGGCTCACCAGCTGCCGCACCTCGTCGAAAGCGGCCATAGCCCTGGTGAGACGTCACGAAACGGTGGTCTCAAGCCGGACCCAAACGCGCGTCCCGGGCGGCTGCGGAGAGAGGACCCGCTGGGCGTAACCGGCGGGGCGCGGGGCGGGCGGGGCGACCCGCAGCCGTTAATGGGCGGGGCGGCCACTGCCGAGAGGCGGCTGGGGCGGGGCCAAGGCCGGCGGGGGTGGGGACTCGCCCATGACTGTCAGGAGTTTTCCCGCGCTCCGGGCGAGGCTCTCCCGGGCGTGCTCCCCCGGGACGTTTTAGGCGAAAAAGCCACGGAGCGGGGGAAGAGGGTGACCAGAAATATGGCACTTGGAGAAAACGCTAGGCGCCTCGACGCCGCGCCACAGGCGGAACCGGTGATTGCCGGCCCGCGCGGAGCCCGGAAGTGGGCGTGGCCCGGGGGCCGCAGACTGGCGCAGAGATTGCGGCCCAAACGGAAGTGGGCGTGGCGGGGCGTGTCTACTGGGACACAGCCCCAGTAAGGCGGTGTCAGCGCTCGCGGGACGGGCTCTTAAAGCTGGCTTCGCGTGCACCCAGTCGCTCTCTCTCTTTCACTCTCCCGGTTCTCCAGACGCGCGGCTATGCTGTCGGGCTGAACCCGTCCCGGGGCCGAGGAGCTGAGCTGCGGGATGGAGCCGAGCTCTGAGGCGATCGTGCGCTTTCTCACCGAGCGCGGGGGCCGGGCCCGGCACTCAGAATTGGTGCAACACTTCAGGGACGCCCTGGGCGGCCCCCGGGAGCAGCGCACCCGCGCCCGCGAACACTTCAAGGATCTGGTCAACGCGGTGGCCACCGTGCGCACCGATCCCGCGGATGGAACCAAGTACGTGCATCTCAAGAAGAGGTTCTGTGCAGGGGGGTCCCCTCCGCTTGAGGCCTCACTCCCCCGGGATCCACCGCGTATCGAGGTGACTGAGGAGCCTGAAGTCCCGGACTTTCCAACCGAGCCGTGCGAGGGCAACCAGCTACAGGAGGGGGCAGATCCACAGTTGTCTCTCGACCCTGGGAGCGAACTCAGCGACCAGGAGCCTCCGATCCCTGCTCAAAGTGGGGCCCCGTCTAAGGACTTGCCACAGGAGGTCCAGACCGTGTCCTGGGCGTCAGTCCCCGGGCCTGGCGAGAACCTGAAACTCCCTGCACACGGCGGTGAGGAAGCTGAAGGGGGCAGTTCCCTTAGTGGGCCAAATACGCCGAGGTCGGCCCGTCAGAACTTTCGGGACCTGGTGATGGGCAGCTCCCCTCAACTCAAGAGGAGCGTGTGTCCCGGGGACGGGAACTCCGTAGGAGGTCGCAGCAGAGGAGGGGGCGACTCCGATAGCGCATCCTTGGCTTCGTCATCCGCCGAAGAGGAGAGCAGCGGTGGGGGCTCGGTGACGCTGGATCCTCTGGAGCACGCCTGGATGCTCTCGGCTTCGGAGGGCAAGTGGGACAGCCTAGAAGGGCTGCTCACTTGTGAGCCTGGCCTGCTGTCGAAGCGAGACTTCATCACCGGCTTCACCTGTCTCCACTGGGCCGCCAAGCACGGCAGGCAGGAGCTCCTGGCCATGTTGGTCAACTTTGCCAGCAAACACCAGCTGCCAGTGAACATCAATGCCAGGTCGAGCGGAGGCTACACGGCCCTGCATTTGGCAGCCATGCACGGGCACGTAGAGGTGGTGAAGTTACTCGTGGGGGCCTACGACGCAGATGTGGACATCAGGGACTACAGCGGGAGAAAGGCCTCTCAGTACCTGAGTGAGAGCATCGCAGAGGAGATCAAGAACCTGGTGGGCGTCATGGACGAAGATGATGGGGACAGTACCACCGGCCGCGGGAGTGGGCGCTGGAGACTTTCAAAGGTGCTCCCATCACACCTCATCACTTACAAACTCTCCCAGGGCGTGGAAGATGGCACCGAACATCACCACCACCACCACCACCACGTCGCCGAGGCCGGGAGCAAGGCGAAAGATTCAGGTCGCAAAGCCTTGGGCAGCTCCAGCGGTGGTCGGTTAAAACCACGGCTCAACAAAATCCGATTCCGAACCCAGATCATTCACACCACTCCCTCATTCAAGGACACCGAGCAACCACTGGAGGAGGGCGAAGAGGAGGAAGAGGAAAGGTCCCTCAAGGGCCACTCATCTTCCTTCAAACTGAGACCGAAGTCCAATGTATTTGGGTAAAAAAGCAAAATAATTCCTGCTAGAAATGCTAAGGTTTAGTTTTCTTCCAGGTAGACTAATACTGGCAGTGGATAAGAAAGTGGAACCCGAAAAGACAGCGTAAATTAGCATTGTAACTTCAGACTTGGGGTGGATCAGTAGTAATCCTTCCCGGATAGCATTCTGGGGCAAGAGAACATCTGGAACGGTTCATGATGCAATGATTTGTGCCTCTTCCCCCACCCCACCCTTGTAACCAGGAACGTGTGAGAACTGGGATTGATTGATGACTAAGAGCCCCTTGCTGTCACCATTAATTACTAGACACCATGCACACAGTAAGGACTATCAAGTATGTTTTCCTGAGTGACTCATAGGACGTCAGAAAAGGCAAACTGTGTGCGAACCTGGTCATGGTTGTAAGTGAACAAGCCTGCAGGCTGCCCTGTTTTTCTGCTGTTCGCACTTGCTCCTTACAGTGCTAGCGAAGGCCCAGGTCAGAGTGGAAATGTGAAATACAAATGAGAACTATGTGAATCGAGATGGGAAACTTGTAAGTAGCAGTTCCCATTTTTTTTTTTAACAAGCAATTTCAGTTTTAATCACTGAACTGAAAAAATAAGCAGCATTTGCTTTTGAGTTACTGTAATCTGGTTTGTGCCTATATAGGACTGTGCCTATATAACACTATTCAGTATACGGTACATTATCAATCGCATATTTTTGCATAAATAGAAGAACACTTAACAGCCTATGGTACTTTTTTTTTTAAATGTGTGTCTTAATTATCACTAACTTGTTTTGCTTCTCTGAAATTCTAACCGTTCTGAGGTTTGTACTCTAGGGTTTCTTTTTGATGAAGCTTACAATACTTAGACTGATTTACTTATTACTTAACAAGCCTTTTCTTGTTTAGAAAGTAGCAGAAATCAGCGTAAGTATTGATAGCCTATGCTTCTGTGAAGTAGTTATTAAATCAATTTAATACGGTTCTCATATAAGAGACATTTAATTTTATTAATACATTCATAATCTCTATGCTTCGTAGCAACATTTTACAAATGTTCAAATTCTTTCACTTGATTTCTTTGTATCTACTCAAAGAGGTATGGTGTAATTACTGAAAAGCTAAATAGTTTGCCCATTTAAAAAATGGGCAAGTTTAGTACACTTTATAAAAGGAAAAAGAAATGGAACCATTTCTGTATTTCAATGCTGCTAGCTATTACATTTCCTTATATATAAATGAAAAAATGCTATTCCTTAAAATTAAACACTTTTATAACTGTGATCCTTAATTACATTCCATTCATTTGTGTTAGAGTAAACAGCTTTATAATTACTTTAAAATTTAACTCACAAACGTATTAAATCTTGTGACAGGATTAGAAATTTCTGTAGGAGATGGATTTGGCCGTCCTTCTGTCTTAGTCTTTCTGGTCTGATTGCTGAGACCTAAGTTCTTACAGCCTACAGGATAGAAGGAGTGAGCAGCCAAGCCCACAGAGTGAAAGAGACTACATAGTTGTACAGAGCTGCAACATTTTGTTATTAACTACCTTTTCAAAGTCATAGAAATTCCTAACAGGTTTGTCACCTCTTTCTCAAGATAGCAGCTAAAGCTGCTTAAATATGAGTTGAAGATGCTCACATGAAATGCGTAAGTTGTGGCTAAGGAGACGGATGCTCAGTGGGTATGAGCACATGTCCAGCAAGCATAAGGGCATGTGTTTGGATCCCCAGCACCCATATAAAAGGCTAGGTATAGGATTGAGGGTGCCTGTAAGCCAGCATGGGGAGGTGAGACAGGCAGATCCTGAGAGCCCAGGGGCCAGCCAGCTTACCCAAAACAGTGACTTCTGGTTCAGGGAAAGAACGTCTCAAGAAAATAAGGAAAGGCATAGAGGAAGTCTCCTGACAGTCCACTCTGGCCTCAGAATAAGCACACATGGGTGCTCCCAAACACTCTTGTGCCTACACTACACACACACATAAGTTGTTATCCACTTATGTGCCTTTATCTTTGTTTTAGGATTTAAGAAGTAGTTCTGTACATTGATAAGCACTTTCTGTATATATGAGTGAAAAGTCAGTGTAAAAAGCAGTCACGTGTTCGTGTATAAACATTCACTATATCTAGTGCAGAATAAGCTTACAATTCCCATCGTGGACTTTTAATTTCCATGTAAGGCAGCTATACAAGTAGATATTTCAGAACTACGTGAAGGTTCTATTGAACAGTCATTATTAATCCCTCCACGTGTGTTAACTTTCTTTTCACACTAAAAGTTTAAAGCTATAAAGCATTTAAATTTCCTGGAGTCATTCCAAGGCTGGCCTGAAAGCTCAGCAGATAAAAGTGGTTGTCTTACAAGCCTGAGGAACTGAGTTTGACCCTAGAATCCACAATGGAAGGAGAGAACTCAGTCCTGAAAATTGTCCTCCAACCTCCAGTTGTGTGTCATGGCATATACATTCCCGTACTCATGTAACTGCTATATGCACAAACACAAAATAAATTTGAACTTTACAAACACCAAACAGAGGGAACTCCTAGCATTCCTTGTCATGATGAACTTTGTACAGTAACATTTTAAGATACTTAACTTCATTCCTCTTACTTTTTAATTTCCAAATCAAAAGTAGAAAAAAAATGATTTGTATAATTTGATAATTATCATGAAGTTGTATCTCCCAACAGTGGCAATATATTGAAATACAGGCATCTATTAACCAGAGACTGTACTTTAAAAACAAGTTTGTTCTTGTGTCTTCCAGGTACGCTTGTAACTATGAATGAATGTTGTTTTGCTTTTAGAGTATATAAAATGCAGGTAATGTGGTACTAGTTCATTCACACCTGAGATACTGTAATGTGATGTTTTGTCTTTTGCTTTTTAAGTAGGTCAAAGCTTGAGAGTTTCAGAATCTGTAAGTTTTGTCAAAATAAAATGTTCATAGTAGAGATCGAACTGTCTAAGTTTCTGTAGTCCTTTAGCTACTTTGTGTGTGCAGAGTTTTATGGTTTGCAAAATACTTTTCAAAGTTTCAATTTTTTAAAAAAAAATAGTTTTAAAAAGTTTTCCTACTCACTAAGGATATGGGCTACAGTGTCCCTAATTATAGGTGAAAATAAAGGTTCAGGACCTTGAGTGTCTTCCTTCCGGAAACTTTGTCTTTTCCTATACATGACATTGTCAGATTTTTTTATTTTTTGAAAAGTTGCTGTAGTTTGGCAGTACTGATGTATGAGTCTCTTTGAACGAAGAACAGGACCTCTACCTCCACCTCTACCTTTTAAAAAGGAAAACCTAGAGGTTGAAAAGTGGCTCTGTCAGTACAGTGCGTGTTCCGGCATTGCAATCCCTCTCAGGCACCACAGGCACACCCAGCTGCTTGTCTCCCGGGTGGAGCTAGAGCCTGTCAAGTTAATCAGTGTCAAAGATCACGAGGTGAATCTCAAAATTAAATACTCTGGTAATTTCCTGAAAACCAGCATTCTTTTAAATTATGCCAGTTGTAGAAAGATTATGAAACTGAGATCATGCCAGGCGGTGGTGGCGCATGCCTTTAATCCCAGAGAGGCAGGCGGATCTCTTGAGTTCGAGGCCAGCCTGGTCTACAAGAGCTAGTTCCGGGACAGGCTCCAAAGCTACAGAGAAACCCTGTCTCGGAAAAAAAAAAAAAAAAGAAAAAAAAGAGAGAGAGAGAGAGGGAGGGAGGGAGGGAGGGAGGGAGGGAAGGAAGGAAGGAAGGAAGGAAGGAAGGAAGGAAGGAAGGAAGGAAGAAACTGAGATCATGTTAACCTAAATAAGCTATACTCAGAAAAATGTTTCATGTTTTCATTCATGCAGAATCTAGATTGTTGTGTATACATTCAGTTATGTGTGTATACACACACACACCAAGAAAGCAGAAGGGAAATTATTAGGAGAAATGGGGCTAAGGAAAGAAGAGGGGAACAAGAGAGGGTCATGGGTGAATATAAGCAGAGTAGACATTACACATGTAAAAATGTCATATGGCATCTGTTATTTAGTGTGTTCAATAAAAACATGAAAGGGGTCTGAGAGATGGTGTAGCAGTTAACAGTGCTTGCCGCTCTTCCAGGGGACGCCTTAAGTTCCCAACACAGCTGGCAGCCCCCAGCTATCCATAACTCCAGCTACCAGGGAATCCGCCACCCCATACTGGTACACACATGTCCACATGCACACACCTATGTGCCCATAAATTTTTTCTAAAGGATTGGAAACCCTTTTTAAACACCACCAAATGTGACAGGTCAAACCTTTATAAGATACCTAATATTTGGAGGATATTCACATGAGGATAATTTGGAGGACAATCCCACATGAACTTGTTTCTCAAGGTACAGTGGTAGGATTGTTTATATGTCATTTCCTCTTTCATGTCACGGTGGTACATTTTTCCCTTGATCATCTTTTTGAATGCCAATTTCATCTCGAGACGGGGCTTTTCTATTCTGTTAATGAGTTTCCTACTTTGTCACTTGAATGTATCCTTGAGGGATGTGCGGCTAAGGGCCTCACCCTAGCTTAGCGCCTTCCGTGTTGAGGTGCTGTGGAGGTGGGTCCTTACATGGAAACCTTTATAACTAACAGGCATGCCAAGTGAGTCAAAGGTATTTTTCATGCAATGCAGCCCTTACATGCCAGCCCGACGCCTCACTCCTACTCGCCCAAAAGAGCATCTATTCCAACCCTGCAGGTAAAATCAGCTTTACTAAGATTTTTCAATTTGAGCAATTTAAAAGAATCAGCGGCTAAGGAAGTTGTGCCTTGTAGGATGACTCAGCTGCATACTCTTGGCACAGTATGCTAGCTAGCCTTTTTATTATTCTAAGTACAGTAGACTATGCAGAGAGCTACCGATTCTGTGGAATGGCCGCTCCCCAAAAAATGGGGTAGGGAAACAAAGTTTAGTGTCTCATAGAGAACTTTGTTTGGGGAAGAAGGCATTTTTTTTATTTTTTTCTCACAATATATACATACAGTTCATATGTATATGAATATGTGTGTGTGTTTGACTACATTGGTCCTCATAGAGAAATTTTTAATAGTCATTTTAGACATGGCAATGAGCTACCTCATGACACAGAACACTCATGCCTTTGAAAGTAACAAACCAGGGCTTGGAGAGATGGCTCAGTAGTTAAGACCCCTTGCTGCTCTTCCCAGCTTCAATTCCCAACACCCACATGGACTCACAACCACCTGTAACTAGTTCCAGGAGATCCAGTGCCCTCTTCTGACCTCCGTGGCACTAGTCACACATATATACATGTAAGAAAACACTCATACACATGAAAATAAGCAAATCTTAAAAAAAAAAATAAAAGAAAGAAAGAAAAAAAATAAGCCAGAGCCTTGAAAAGTAAAAAATTAATCATTTTAGTTATTTGTTTGATTTTGGTTTTTTGAGACAGGGTTTCTCTGTGTAACAATCCTGGCTGTCCTGGACCTCACTTTGTAGACCAGGCTGGCCACGAACTCCCAGAGATCCAGCTCCCTCTGCACCTGAGTGCTGGAATTAAAGGTGTGCACCACTATTGCCTGGCCAAATTTATCATTTTAAAGCATGCTTTTCTTGGCTTTTTTTATTTTTGGGCGAAGAAACAATAAGCCATCCTGACCGAAGCTTTAACCAAAGGTAGCCTGATACAGAATGACACGAACCAGCTCTTCACAAACCGCGAAGATAAAACATATAAGTTCATTTGTTGTTTTTAACCCAACTTTGATATTGTTCTAAACAAAACCTGGAAGTCCTCATTAGAGTGCCTTTCTCGGAGCTTCAAATGCAGCTCAATAAAAGCATGCCCAGCATGCTAAAGGTTTGATCCCCAGTGTGGAGAAAACGCCACCACTACAACAACAGAAACCTTTTCGGGGTCTCTTAGCTTGCAATTTAGTAAGTAGAACTAAGCATGACAATGGTCTGGAAATTTCCCATGCTGGTTACTGTGATCCAGTTTGCCTCTGAGAGGAAAAACAAATTTCCCCAGTGATGTGCCCAGCCTCCTGAAGTTAACAGGAGTTCACACCAAAGAACTGCACAACTGAGAAACTAAAAACAAAAACACAAAAAGAATGCTGAATAAATATATGTAAAGTTATGATTTTGTATTAGGTCACATTATTGTTGACTCTATCTGCCCACATATATGCAACTTCTACACATGTGTGTATATTTTTTTCAATTCTCTAGCTAGAGTGCACATGTATGATTAATACATTTGAAAGTTTTATGGACATTATATGATTACTTGTAAAAGCAAAGCCTTTGTAGCTGAGAAGGTAGCCACTCATCCTCAGGAATCCAGAGCCACACACCTCTGCTCTGACTCACGCATCCTGGGAGGCAATATACCACTGCTTTTATCTTTCCTGGGTTAGACACTGAGCAGCCAAGGATAACTCCACAGCTAAAGTCAGCAGCCTTATTTACAGAAGCTTTTCTTATCTGTCTACATGTTTTAAATGAAGCCTCAGCAACAGTTCTCCCATTGATTAATTCTCTTTAATATCCTCTAAATGACTGATTCGTGGGGGCGTGGTATAAGATTCCTGGAATTTGGGAAGGCAGTTGCATTGCAAAACTTATTCTTTGTAAAATCCCCTGGTTCTTCTGACCCTATGCACCGTGGCTTTGGGGAGAAGGAATAAGTACAGTTAACATAGCTATCCTGGCAGGGATGAAGGTATTACAAAGAGATACTTGTATCCCCCCATTTGGCTGTTAAGACTGTTGGAACAACAACCTCAAGAAATTGAAATTCCCTTAAGAATCGTATGCCAGGTGAAGGAAAAGGATGGAATCTGGTACCAGAGACAGAGGGGGAGTTTGTCTTTGACTTCATAAGGTGCTGACTTGGCAGACCACCTGACAGAAGAATCCAGAACTCTTGACAACAACACCCAGGGCCACACCCATGGAAAGGACTGCTTAGCTGTGCACAACTCTTGCTGTCTACTTAAACCTCATGTCGGGACCCTGAAGATGGAGTACAGATGGTCACTGGAATTGACCTCCTTTCTCACTCGCTTCTTTGTAGTAGCCCTGTTGAGACTGGGCAGCCAGCTGTCGTGGCTGCTGGAGACCAGGCTGTAGCTCTAACCACTCCAGTAACACTTGTTCAGCATGAACCGTGAAGCTCAGAGCAAGACCTTGTAAACCACAACAGCCAGACCAAAACCAAAGAAACAAAAGGAAGTTTGAGAACTTTGAGCCCTGAATCCACCTTCCTTCCTTGTCATCAGAAGTATCATCTTCCAAGTCGGTGAGGTCATTCACGGTTACTGCCGATGGTCCTTACCTGAGCAAATTGATTGCCCTATGAGGAACTATCCAGGATTTGTCATCTTCTCGGCTCACTACTTTCAAACTTTGAATCAGAGCCGTGCAATCAAGGTCTGTTTCTAGAGGAGAAGCTACTACACTGGCTAAATGAATATCCAGAGGAACCTAAAAGGAAATAAAATACTGGAATCGACTATATCTGTTGCTATGGATACTAATGTCCGAGATTTGGATATAACTTACTACCTTAAAGAGCTGCGTGTTGCTACAGTGATTGTTTGGGTGACTGAAACCTGAGCCCAGCATATTTAGCAAATTTGGCTGTCAAAATATCCCTGGTATAACCGAAAGGGAGGAATCCAAAAGATTTAATATGAGAAAGGTGGAAGGAATTTATCTTTTGTATTTCTCCTGCCTGTCACGGCGTCTGCACTGCCTGGAACCAAAACCGAGCGAAGGACGTCAGGGTTGAACAGGCATACACCTCTCTAGTTGCTGGTAAAAGAAGCCCTTTATTGAACAGTACCACGGAGGTTTTTAAACCTAACACAGTCAGGCGGGCCACCTGATCCTCAATCAAGGCCGGGGCAATGCGTGCTCAGGAAGCAGGGTTGGTAAACAACTTTGACACAGCTTTCAGAAGTTCAAATCAGAAGGGCAAGAAAAGGTCGCTAGCGGGGAGAGCAACTGGAGGCCAGGACTCCAAACGGTCCCAGCACAGGAGGATCTAGAGATACCCTCGACCAAGGCCGTGGGAAGAAATAATGTCGGGAGTGGGAAGGTCCAGTAGCCTTGAAAAGCACTGTGCAAAAGACAAAGGAACACTGTCCTCAGAGTACACTCTCTGATTCCGCAAGAAATCCTGAGTCATGGAGTTCACCCGTCAATGAGCAGACAAGGTGGGTGCAATTACTGTGATAATCAAAGAATAAAGACTATGCCGGTATGAACGCACGGATCACAGTTACCGTTGGAATAAAGCCAATGGCAGCCCGCCCCCCTAATGCACAATTTAACCTGTGTCCACAGGAAAGGGGTACGCCTAGAGGCAGAAAGATAATGGCCACGCTGTTACGTTCAGTCTCCAGTCATTACCAGTTCATAGCGACAACAACTGCCCCGGTAACAATGGTGACCCATCTCTTCAGGAAAGCAATCATCTGTTTGCGCTGTCAGAAATGCAGTAATTTATAATTCTCTGCCCAAGCCATCTTTTAAGGGGCCCGAGGTTGTGTAGGGGGAAAGTAAACATTGGGATTTGGAGGTCTAATGGGGCGTCGTCTCTCAGCGGCTATTGGCTGAAGGAACGGAAGGAGCTCCCGCAACACCCTGCTTCAGACTAAAGCCCCCAACCCGGATCAAGCTGGCGCCCTGACTCTGTGCCAGGGAGAAGGACAGAACATCCCAGGAAAAGGCATCGTGTACTTGGGAGCAGCTAAGAGGTAAACTATTTCCAATAAAGGTTACTTTAATTTATATCTTTGTGTAAAGATGTCTGTGATATATATGATATATATCATATATATCATACTGTTAACATATACCATATGT
>NW_026067892.1:21114031-21172449 GCF_014885135.2 Alexandromys fortis | reverse complement strand
ATCGAACCTAGGTCCTCTGGAAGAGCAACCAGTGCTCTTAAACACCAAGCTAAATTGTATTTTTTTATATGCCAGTTAACAGTATGCTTATACATGGAAAGGATAAGAGGGGCCCTCTGGCTAAAAATCTCTCAATAATAACCCAATATCATAGTCAGCGAAATTCTGTTAGATGCTGTAAACATCAACTTAATAATTATTATAACTAACCCTACATCTTGCATAAGTCACAAAGACTGTCTTATGTTTTCTTGGAAACTTACAAGGCCTAATGGCTTAACAGTACGTACATAGGTAATACTAAGTTTTTCTTTTTTGTTTTTTGGGTTTTGTTGTTGTTTGTTTTGTTTTGAGACAGGGTCTCTCTACATAGCCCTGCTTGTACTGGAACTCACTATGCAGACCAGGCTGGCCTGAAACTCACAGAGATCCCCTTACCTCTATCTCCCAGTGCTTGGATTAAAGGCATGTGCCGCCATGCCCAGCTGATAACACTACTTATTACGTCACCCTATGCGTGTAGTTTGGATTCAACCTTCTACGAGGATGAAGTTGCATAGTAGCTTCTAAGCTGAACAGTTGCCTTCTTCATGACTCCGCTGTGTCTGCTCAAAACAATCACACTTTGAGGTTAAAAGCAGTGGTGGCAAACGTGTTTAATCCCAGCACTCGGAAGGCAGAAACAGGCAGATCTCTGTGAGTTTGAGGCCAGCCTCTGCTATAGCGTGATCCAGGAGAGCCAGGAGCACACAGAGGAAAAAAAAAAATTAAAATAAGATAAAAATGAAAACAGGGGCCCTCTTGGTATGCTTGCTAGCCCGGTTTATGTTCTGGTTCACCCTTTTTGAAGATAAATAAATTTCCTTGCTGAACATTTCACGTGGTTCTTGTGTTCTCTTGTGCGACACACGTGACACTGAGATTATTCCCTTCCTACAGGCACTCAAGCCTGTGGTCACCTTGGAATCCAGAATGACAGGGTTGACCAAACACACACTGACCAGTGACTGAAACTGGCCTCCAGCATCGTGAGCTAGAGAAGGCCCCTGAACGTGAAGAAGACGTTATCTACAGCATCTACGGCCACACCTTGGAGCAAGGCAGTCACCTGAAGGAGTCCAGCGTGGCCTGTCAAGACAAGGACTTTGTGGAGTTGTTTTGCAAAACCAGAGCAGAGAGAAGCTTGCTTTGAAGGAGACCACACTTAATTAAGCATGCATCTTGTTTCCTTCCCCAGTTCTTCCTCTATTAAACCAAAAAACTTTCGTTAGCACCCAGGGAAGACACAGATCACTGAACCCGTTTATCTGTTCCTCTGCTCAATGTGCCACATTAGTTAAGGCTCCTTTCCCTACTTCTCACTGTGAATCGCCTTCAGCTGGTGTTTCAGGGTGTGTGGCAGAAGGGAGGCATTTTCCTTAAAACTCTAGTAACACTTATTATGTAGTTTTGTATTTATTTGATTGTTTTTTAAGATTACAGTTAAAAATCACTCATCTGAACGACTGCTTCTTTTTTTTTTCAACCTTCCCACCTTTGACCTGAGGTGAATGCTTCACTTGGCAGTCTAAAGCTAGAACCCCTTCCGGGGTGATCACATAGCCCTTAAGAGGTGAATGTTGGTCAACTTGGGGACCAGAAGTGTGAGCAAGTGAGCGAGCATGCGAGCGAACATACCCAGGGAACAGTGCATAGGGAGCTCCTCAGGAAGGGAAAGGAAGGCGGCTTGGTTTGCCAGCACGCTGGAGGCTTTCCTCACACCAGACTTCTAGTTTCCCTTTGAGGCGGATTGGGAATGGGATGGAGCTGAAAGTTTCTGAGCTAGGTGAAAGGCAGTTGTAAAGACTGAAAGCTCTTGGTCTGCCTTGGCTTCATTCAAACTGGAGGATAGAATTGAAAAAAATCTTTTTTTTTTTTTTTTTGGTTTTTCGAGACAGGGTTTCTCTGTGGCTTTGGAGCCTGTCCTGGAACTAGCTCTGTAGACCAGGCTGGTCTCGAACTCACAGAGATCAGCCTGCCTCTGCCTCCCGAGTGCTGGGATTAAAGGTGTGCGCCACCACCGCCCGGCTGAAAAAAATCTTGATTAAGGAACTTGAGAGAAGATATTATATAAATAAGACCCATAAAAGGTCGCATAGCCCCCTGTCTCTGTCCTTTTAGCCCCAAGCAAGGCCACAGGTGAAGTTGGCACACTTCCAAACTCTTCTGGTTCTTATTTAATAAAGCATCTCCTTTCCGGTAACTATCCTTGTGTCTCTGTACGATGTACTGAAAAAGGCAACAAGAACTTAGAAACTCTAGCATCTCCCATCCAGACACAATCAGCGCTCTAACCCTTGGACTTTCCATCCCTTGGGCTCTCCATTGTGTCTTGGTGATTTTTTTGGTTTTGTGTGTTGTGAGTATGACCCGTGTCCTTATGCACACTGGGCAAGTTCTCTACTCCACTCCCATCCCCAGGCCTTGGAAGCATCCCAATCACTCCTGAGTGTGCTGGGAAGAAATAAAGTGTTTTGTCTGTTTCTTTAGCAGAAAGTTCTCAGAGTGGGCATGTATAGTTCTGGGAGCTAGCATGTAGGAGACAGCTATTTTAAGAAGCGTCAAATATGATTATTTTCCATAATATACTAGCATGTATTTACAGCAAGGAGTTCAAATCTTCTTGTCTTCCCCACCTTGTAAGACTTTTATTCATATATTTTTAACCCTTCGACACATGCCCAGTAAAAACTTTGTTTACACCAAGACCCTATTACTGCATTCCAGAAATTTGATGGTCTAGAGCAATGACCTCTTCCCCCTCCCTTCTTCATTTCCTGTGGCCAGTTCTTTAAAGACTAATCGAAAAAGACTTTAAGATCGGACCTTGGCCAATTGGGGGAAAGGCACAGTCAGCACTAGCATTAAAAACAAGGACATTTCCTGCCCCTGCTTCGGCAACCTTTGCTTGGGAATGCAGCAGCAATTCACTTTAGGTAGAGAAACAAGTCTCGGGCTGAAAGGATGTGTTTTGGGCCTTGCTTACTCCTCGGGTATCAGCTGCAAGGAGCTACTACTTATGTCAATTCAGTAAAGCTACCAAGTCGCTTGTGGTTCACTAAATTGATGACGGTTAGTGATGTTTATTATACCACTGCTCCAGGTCTCTGCCTTCAGGCTGTCAGGAATCAAATTAGTGTAGCATTAGCCGGAGGCTGTGGGAATCCAGTTCCCAAGAAGGTGGTCAAGTGAGAGAAAATGGCCATTCTTGCTTGTCAACTTGACTACATCTGAAATGAACTCAAACCCAAGGGGCTGGGTATATCTGTGCGGGATTTTTCATTGATTAAATCATTGGATGTGGGGAGACCCACTTTTAATCCAGATCCTTTGAGGTAGAAAGATGCACCTTAAATCCAGCTCTTTTGAGGTGAAGACCCACCTTTAACCTGGGCCACATCAGCTGCTGGCAGCCCATATAAAGGACACGGGAGAAGGAAGCCTGCTCTCTGTCTGCTTGCTCTCCCGCTCACTCTTGTTGACAGCCCCTTCCTTCACCTTCCTTCACCTTCCTTCACCGACATGACATCCTACTCCTTCAGGACACTGAAGACCAGCTGAGACATTCAGCCTCGTGGACTGAACAACTACTGGGTACTTGGGCCTTCTGCTTGTAGACAGCCTTTGCTGGACTAGCTGAACCACAGGCTATAAGACATTCTAATAAATCCTCCTTCCTATATATAAATATAGACAGACAGATGATAGATATAAATTCATTCTGTAAATCCTGCTCTCTAGTGAGCCCTGACTAATACAGCGCCCTAGAAATAAAAACACCATGGAAGAATTTTGCCAAGGAACTGAAGAGTAATCTTACTCCTGGAATTCCCAAGGACATTTAGAATCCTGCTGGCCTGTGAATCCCAGCATTGTCCTTTGATGCCACCCAGTCTGGGAGCCTAACAAAAGCTCCTCAGAGTTTGCACACTGGTGCTCATTCCCAGGGCTTGGAAGCTCCAGGAACAAACCAACTACGGTGAAGTCCCTAAACGTGAGACAGTTTCACCAGTCTGGTTTTGTTGACTTGCTCTTCTGTTGGGACTTGGGGCTTGCTTGGCAACCATGGTGGCCCTGTGATCCAGGAATTGGAAGAGACAAGCAATCACAGCGCAGCAGGGGTGTGAGATGTGGGAAATAAGGATCCTCTTTTGGGGTTCTTAGTCTCAATGATAACAGAATTTAAGACAAGACTCAAACGGAAGCTTACGGACAATTTTATTCGCGTTTAAAAGGAAAGCTTCCAGAGCAGGTAAGCTGTAAGCCTCAGCGGCCTCCTAGAGGAAGAGAATGGAGGAGAGAAGGGGACAAAGGGACAGGTCATTTAGGCAGACACGGAGGTCAGACATGTGATAGATAAGGAGCCACATGGCAGGGAGGGGGCTTTAAAAAAAGAACACAGAAGTCCCAAACATTGGGGAAGTCCAAAGTGTTAGGAAGGCGTACTTAGAAAAGAGAGAGAGAAGTGAAGGGGAAGTCAGGCTTTTCTGAATAATTCCCCCAAAGTGGTAAGGCTTGCAAAGCTGCAGGCCATTCCCTCGTAAGTGGCAGGGAAAGTACAGTATCTAATTACTCCACTTACCTATTTAGCGTGGCTTAAGATGAACTCTCTTTCTTCAGGAGGTGTTTCCTTGGCTAGGTAATTGCCTGGACGCCATGGAATTTCAGGTCTCCACTGAAGTCAACCAAAATTTTTCTCTTAGTGGGCTATCCTAACAGATGAAATCATAGATTTAGGCAGCAGCTCTAGTCTCGGGAAAGCTGAATGAAGGGTGACAGTGGGTGACTGAATTAGGCAATGGCAGTGAGGTGGAAGGGGCTGGGGTTTCAACACGGGGACGGGGGATTTCAGCAAGCATTAGGGGAACAGAAAGTTCCTCGGTCTGGCTCTGGCAGAGTTTGTTCTGAAATGACTGAGGTAACATCTTCTGTGCTGACTCCATTTTGTGTTTGCTTAGACCAGGCTCAGCCTTCTATCTCCCTCCCCACAAGTGTCTCCCTTGGCAACACAGATTTCCATGGCCTTGACCATGGTCCAGTTGTATTAACCAAAACAAAAGTAAACTAACAAATGAAAAAAGATAGATGTCAAAAATAATTGACGTTCGTCTAAAATAATAACCATGCTCTACTAGGAATGAATATTTTAAGGTTACTTTCACCCTCAGCTAAATTTGATGTAAATGATAATTTTTGTGCTTTTAGCTTTTGAAAATGCTATACCCCGAGCCTAGGCAAAAATGCTGTACCCCCGAGCCTAGGCACCAGTAATCTTTTCAGAGGCACAGACCCACTCTTGGCCTGGCCATCAATAAAAATGACTATTAACAAGAGTCCCTCAGGGACTGGAGAGATGGTTTTAGCAGTTAAGAGCACCAACTGTTCTTCCAGAAGACCCAGGTTCAATCTCCAGCACCCACATGGCAGTTCACAACCGGTCATCAGTTCCAGATAGCTGACATACTCACACAGACATACCTGCAGGCAAAATACCAATGAACAGAAAATAAAAATAAATAAATTAATAATAAAAAAGAGGCCTCTTCTCCCCCTCACAGTACCAGAAGGAGTTCTGCAAGGGGCTAAGAGAGAAAAGCTCTACCTCGCTGCGGTGCCTATGAACCACAGTAATTATAGAGCAGCAAGACATCCTGAACGATTCAATAGTGATCCTAGATCCTGGGGATGGAGAGAGACAGAATAAGGTGAATATAGTACTCATATATGAAAATTGCAAGAAAGCAAACTTAGAAAAAAGATGAGCCCTCCTGTTCTGCGCTGGAACATTAGAAAGAGTACCCTCAGGTCAAGAACCTACAGAGCTGACCTTCCAGTGTATGCAGGGAGAAAAGCTGGCTCCTAGAATGTACAGAAATTGCTTCAAAGTTGGGTGGTGGCAATGCCGCACACCTTTAATCCCAGCACTTGGGAGACAGAGGCAGGGAGTTCTCAGAGTTCGAGGCCATCCTGGTCTGCCAGGACTGTTACACAGAGAAATACTGTCTCAAAAAAAGAAGAAGGAAGAGGAGGAGGAGGAAGAGGAGGAGGAGGAGAAAGAGAGAGAGAGAGAGAGAGAGGAAAGGAAAGGAAAGAAAGAAAGAAAGAAAGAAAGAAAGAAAGAAAGAAAGAAAGAAAAGACAATGAAAGAAAGTAATTGCTTCAAATGTGGTTCAAGGAGGGAAGAGCCCACTTCAAGCTGGCAGCCAAACTTGGAAGTGCCATCAAGCTATACTGGTTTTGGAAGCATGAAGTCAAGATTGAGAGCTTCCGGGAGGCTTCCTCTTAATTTTCAGAGAGCTGCTGAGGCCAGACACCATGTGAGAGGGGAATCCCTGTGAGGTCATGATGGGCCATTGTTGGAAATTGTGTAAGTGAAGTCTGGGATGCCAGAGCTGAGAGATGTCTGCCAAGGACAGCTGTGTGCTGGCAGTAAAACCAGCCAGAGCCGGGGAGGGAGAGGGAGAGAGATTACAGGAAGCAGGGTTGGAGGGGTGGCTCTATCTAAAAGTCCCAGACACAAGCCGGGCGGTGGTGGCGCACGCCTTTAATCCCAGCACTCGGGAGGCAGAGGCAGGCGGATCTCTGTGAGTTCGAGACCAGCCTGGTCTACCAAGCTAGTTCCAGGACAGGCTCCAAAGCCACAGAGAAACCCTGTCTCGAAAAACCAAAATAAATAAATAAATAAATAAAAGTCCCAGACACTATGCGTGGAGCAACAGTTGGTGTTTGCCCTACTGGGTTTCTGTCTTTTGGTCCAGTATTTCCTCACTATCTCTCCTTTCCTCCCTTTGGACCGGAATGAATATTCTGTGCCATTGTAAGCTTAAAGTACGATGTTTGCCTTTTGTTTTTACAGAGGGCTATTGCTAAGAGATTGTCTTGAGCGGCAGAGGAAGCTGGACTTTTGAACGGTTTTGAGGGCGTGAAGCGAGTGGTTTGAATGAGCGCCTTCCTTACAGGCTCAGGTACTTGAACACTTAGTCCCCAGCTGGTGCATGGCTAAACAATGTTTAGTAGATGTGACCTTGCTGGAGGACATCTGTCACTGGAGGCAACCTTTGAGAGCTTACAATCTTGTCCCAATTCGGGTTGGTTTACTTTGTTTCCTGTGTGTGGACAGAAATGTGACCACTAAGCTCCCTGGTCTGACTACCTGCTTCCGTGTTCTGCTGCCGCTGCAGACCCTTTCTGGAATGCAAGCCCAAATAAACCTTTTTCTGGGGAATGTTTTTGGTCATGGTGTGGTAACAGAATAGCGAAAAGTAACCCACCTCAAACACCAAAGCGAAGCCCTCTTCCTTCTGTTCTCTCCCCTCTTCATTTTAAAACTTGTCTTTCCATTCTGTCTTAGGATATAAATTGATTTTCACTTCTTTCACTCAGTAATTTCTTTTCCTCATAGGCACAAATCAGAATCACACTGTCCAATGAAATTCCTAGAGGAAAGCCAGCCCTGCGTTAAATATTCCACAGGGTTGGTTGAATCATTTGGAGCCCTTGACTATGGAGAGTTGGAATGGTACAGATTTCAGAGCCAAAGTATCTTTGGCTATTTTTAGCCTCATGAATAGTTACTCATTGCCCGCCTCTGTAATCGATTGACAGTGGGCATAAGTGATTCCGTGTAGCCACCCACCACCTCTGGCTCTTAACAACCTTTCCACCCTTTCTACCTTCATATGCAAGAGAAACATACAATCATCTATTAACTACTACTGCCATGTTGATGAAGGGCATAGTCCCTACCTAAAATGGACCATAAGACTCTTTTCCTATTCCGTCTGTTGGCTAAAGAGACCAGATATTGGCTTCTCTGTAAGAAGAGTTGTTTAGAGTCCCTAAATTATACGGAGTTTAGTTTGAAATTTGAATTACATATCTTAAAAGCAAGTCACAGTTTTATAAAATTAAAAAAAAAAATAAGGTTTAGCCAGGCTGTGGTGGTGCACGCCTTTAATCCTAGCACTCAGGAGATAGAAACAGGCAGATGGATCTCTGTGAGTTTGAGGCCAGCCTGGTCTACAGACAGGCTCCAAAGCTACACAGAGAAATCCTGTCTCGAAAAATAAAATAAAATACATGGTTTAAGCAAGATCACGGTCCCTCTGGTGTTCCCAAAGATTTGGGGGGAGGGGGTTGGATTGTGGTAGAAGAACAGAGACTAGAGTAAGCTACACCCAAGATTGACATATTAAAGAAGCCAATGGCCTAGAAAGACTGAAAATCCTTCCCTATGTGAGCTTCATAATAGAGCATTCTCAAGAAAAGTCCAAAATATATAACCATGAGTGGGGTGGGTCACCTGGCTTATAGCCACGTGATCTGGGGGCAGGGGTGTTTAACCTCAAGTCACCAGACTACTTTCACTGTAAGGTGTCTTTTCTCTTCCTTAATAAACTGTGTTTCTATTTTTAACCATGTGTCCGTGATCTAATTCTTTGCTGTGGCCCTTAAAAGAGACTGGACGCTTCAGCAGGTGGCCTGGGATTCAGACCCATGCCTGTCATAATGATGCATTATACAGTCATCCTAGAAGGTGTTAAGCGAAGATCTGAACACACCACAGCAGAATAATACCCACTCCAGCTCCCATGAGCCAACAAGTTATTAGGGAGGAAGATCTGAAGCGCCATATGGTAGTCAAGGCAACCAGCCATGGAACTATGTAATGCTACTGGCCGTCACTACGTGGGAGTTGGACTTTGAGGGAAAAGTCTGGGACTTGGCCAGGTGGGAGGGACAGGAGAGGCGAGTATGCACAAGTTGGCACAGATACCTGAACCTACAGGAAGGACAGCGGTAAGGATTTCAAGGGAGACAAGGTGGGTTGGGGAACATGTAAACACTGACTCATGAACCTGTCACATGGGAGATTGGTAAGACCTAGGACGCTGCCCTTGCTCCACCCAGCTGTGCAATGGTGACCTGAGTCATGAACTAAGAGCTGGCATAGTTACTAATCACAGAACAAATAGTGCTTCCAGAACTTTGACCAAAGTACATTTTTTTTTATTTTTTGGAGACAAGGTCTTCTATTATATAGCTCTGGCTGTCTAGGAACTCACTACATAGACCAAGTTGGCCTTGAATTGCCAGAGACCCACCTGCCTCTGCCTCCAGAGTGCCGGGATTTAAGTAAGATATGTGCCTGACATGATGAAGATTTTGTTTTTTAAGAATAGTGGGTTGGGGATGTAGCTCAGTTTGTAAAATGCTTGCTTAGCATACATGAAGCCCAGGATTTAAATCCACATGAACACTGATGGCATCAATGCTACCCAACAGGTACATGCCAACCTCGTTGCCTTGTCCTTCCTTCTTCACGTGCTTTGTGTTAGTTACCTAGGAGTTTCTTTTTAGGGGAGAGGGAACATAAAAGGGGGGAGGGGAGGGAGGAGACTGGCCTCTAGAGACAGGAACAGCAGAAGAGAAGAGAGTGGCTTCTAGATTTTTTAGAAAGAAAAAAAGAAGAAGAAGAAAAAGAGAAGTGGGGTAGAGAGACAGGAAGAGAAACAGAGAAAGGAACAGGCAGAGAGAGAAAGAGAGAAAAAGAAAGAGATGGCCAGGTGGACAAAGCCCATCTTTTAAAAGGGAACATAGTGAATGTGTACAGGAGGCACTCTTAGTGGCTGCAGCTGAGGATGTAACCTGTCAGGACCCCAAGGGCAGGCCGGTACAGATGCCTGAATACCAATAGTACTGAGGGATGAGACTCCTGTTGAAACAAGGATGTAGGCCAAAGGAAAATAAAGTTCCAGTGCTGTTTGTTAGGGCTATCTACACCCTGCAAGAAAACTACTCTATATTTGATGCTATGGTAGTGACCTGGGCAGTATGTGGTACTGGGTCTTGTCTCTGTCCGGGGCTTGGCAGTCTACTCCAGGACACCTGCTGGGTCAATTTAGTGCCTGTTCCACCAGGAGACTCTACCCTCTTACTGATCTGAGCTCTGGAAGATTCTGGAATGGCTGGAAAGGCATCAACAAGCCTTTACCAGCTTCTCCCTCAGTAGTGAGACTTGTGCGGGGACCTGGCTGAGCACTCTGCTACGTGCTGGAAACAGCTGTCGTTTTATCTTCGCCTTGAGCGTGAATCCAAGACTATTTCCTCTTTCTTGGTGTTACACCTGTATCTTTCTTTTCAGGCTAATATTTTATAGAAGTCCAGAAGACAGCTAAGGGTCAGGGAGATCAGCTTTTAGAAAACCCAACACAGCGGGCATGGGCAGCAGAGGGACAGCAAGCTTGTAGACAAGCTGTAGACATTGTTCAGGTTGGACAATTGGACAATTCATAGGCCTCTGAAAAGAAGCCTGCAGCCTATAGTCTAACATCCACTTCCAACTCTATTTAGGACAAAACACAGCAGAACTGAAATTTGAACCAGGTGCCTTCATCTCGCAGTCAGTGGGCAGGATCAACAGGCACGGAGAAGCGAAACTGTCTTCAGAGAACAATCGAGAGTTTTAATTGGCTGTAGCATATGTCCAATATCTGCTTCTCCTTAGCAAGGACAATCACAGCCATGTCTTAGACTTGGCAAAATCACATTTCTGTCTATCTGGGCATGTTTTATTATTTCTGTATTAATTTTTTTAATACAATACATTTCGATCATTTCCCCACCCCCAACTGTTGTCATTAGCAATATGGCCTTACTATCAGGCTGTAAGGAGCAACCGATGTCCTTGGCAACCGCCTGTGATGTTTAGGAGTTCCTACGGGATGACTTGGTCAGTGGCTCAACAATGTACAACCCATTTCTGGCACTGGAGGGTTTTGTTGTTGTTTTGTTTTGTTTTGTTTGGTTTGGTTTTTGGTTTTTTTTTGGGACAGGGTTTCAGGTTTCTCTGTGTCGGTTTGTTGCCTGCCCTGGAACTAGGTCTGGCCTCGAACTCACAGAGATCCACCTGCCTCTGCCTCCTGAGTGTTGTGATTAAAGGCGTGTGCCACCACCACCTGACTTGGCACTGGAGGCTTTAGTAGGTGGCATAAGATGTCTAGTTGGGGCATTGTCTCCTTTACTATTGGTGACTCCATTTAAATTTCTTTCATATACATAAATATATATGTACAATATAATAGGAAATTTCTACAGTAGCAGGTTTCCATATGCATTTTCAAATTTCCTTTAGTGTTGGTTGCCCCCCCCATATTCTCTCGTTTACCCTTTCTTTCATTTCCCCGCCCCTATTTACTCCTCCTATTCTAGTTTCCTCTTTATCTCTCCATAGCACTATATTCTGTTTCCTCTTCTTTAGGGGATCCTCTCCTTTCCCTTGATCATGGTAGGTAACCTTTTCCATGTGCTCTTGCATTCGTTTGCAAGTGTTTTATTGAGAATTTTTGTTCATCAGGGATATTGGTCTATAGTTTTCTTTTTTGTTGGGTCTTTGTGTTTGTGTGGTTTGGGTATCATAGTAATAGTGACTTTATTAAAAAAGAATTAGGAGATATTACTTCTGTTCCTATTTTATGAAATAATTTGAGGATTATTGGTGTTAAGGTCTACTTTGAAGGTCTTATAGAGTTCTGTGTTGAATCTAACTAGCTCTGACATTTTTTATTTGGGAAATTTTTGTTTTTTCTATTTCACTGGGGGTTATGGTTTACTTAAAATACTTATCTTGACCTTGATTTAATCTTGGTAGGTCATGTATATCAAGAAATTTATCTATTTCATTCATGTTCTCTAGTTTGGTGAAATACAGCTTCTGATTTTCCTCAGGATCTGTTATAATGTCCCCCCCCTTTCCTCTCTAATTTTATTAATTTAGATCTTTTTGTCTTATGGTTAATTTGACAAAGGGTTTGTCAATCTTGCTGATTTTCTTAAAGAACTCAGTCTTCATTTTTTTGATTCTTTGTATTTTTTGTTTGCTTGTTTACATTTTGTTGATTTCATCCCTAAATTTTATTATTTCTTTACATCTACACTTTTTGTATATTATTTCTTGTTCTAGAGTTTTCAAGTGTGTTGTTGAGTGGCTAGCATGAGATTTCTCCAGTTTTTTTTTTTTTTTCGAGACAGGGTTTCTCTGTAGCTTTTGGTTCCTGTCCTGGTACTAGCTCTTGTAGACCAGGCTGGCCTCGAACTAACAGAGATCCGCCTGCCTCTGCCTCCCGAGTGCTGGGATTAAAGGCGTGTGCCACCACCGCCCGGCTCTCCAGTTTTTTAATGCAGACACTAAGTCCTATGAACTTGCCTCGTAGAATTGTGTCTTATAGGTCTGGATAGTTTATTTCATTCCATTACAAAGAGCTTTTAATTTTGTTCTTGATTTTTATCTTTACCCAAGCTTCATTCTTTGGTGAGTTATTCAATTTCCATGAGTTTTTAAGCTTTCGGTTGGTTCTGTTGTTGTTAATATCCAGCTTTAATCCATGGTGGTCAGATAGGAATTGGGGTGTTATTTCAATTTTCTAATGTGTTTTGAGACTTGCTCTGTGTCCTAATATGTAGTCAATTTTGGAGAAATTTCCATGAGCTTCTGAGAAGAAAGTGTATTCTTTAGTGTTGGGGTGGAATGTTCTATAGATGTCTCCTAGGTCCATTCGATTTATGACATTAATTCCAGAATTTTTCTGTTTAGTTTCCACTTGAGTGAACAGTCCATTGGTGAGGATGGGATATTGAAGTCACCAACTATCCCTGTGTAAGGTGATTTTAGCTGTAGCAAATATTTATTTTATGAACTTGGGCAACCTTGTGTTTGGTGCATAAATACTTAGAATTTTAATAAATTCTTGGTGAATTTTTCCATTAATGAGTGTGTAATGTCTTTCCTCATCTTTTTCTGATTAGTTTTGGTTTGAAGTCTATTTTTCCAGCTATTTTGATAGTTATACCTGCTTGCTTCTTGGGTCCATTTGCCTGAAGTATTTTTTCCAATTTTTTTTCCCAGAAGTGATGTCTATCCTTGATGGTGAGGTGTGTTTCTTGTACACAGAAGAAAGATGATCCTGTTTCTTAATCCTTGTCTCTTTAATGAGGAATTGAGACCACTAATATTGATAGGTATTACAGTGTTTACTGATATCTGTTGTTTTGTTGTGGTGGTGTTTCCCAATGGCCCCTCTTTTGATTTACTATTCTACATTATTTATTCCTCATATCCTCTTATGTGGTGTTAACTTCTTCAGACTGAAATCCTCTGTTGCCTTCTGCGGAGCTGGGTTGGTCGACAGAAATTGCTTAAACTTGACTTTCTTGTGGAATGCTTTTCTTTCAATGTTGATTGTGACTGATAGTTTTGTTGACTGTAGTAGTTTGGGCTGGTATCTCTGGTCTTCAAGATGTTCAGAATCTTAGGTGAAAATTGATGTGCTGTTCTAATGGGCCTGACTTTGTAAGTGACTTGGTCTTTTCCCCTTGCAGCTTATACTATTCTTTCTTTGTTCTATTCATTTAGTATTTTGATTATCATGTGTCATGAGGGATTTCTTTTCTGGTTCCTTCTATCCGGTGTTCTGGTGCCTTTTGTACCTTAATAGGCATCTCTTCTCTTAGATTAGGAAATTTTCTTCTATGATTTTGTTAAAATTATTTTCTTTTCTTTCCTCCATACCTATTAATTGTAGATTTGGACTTTTCATAGTGTCCCAGACTTTCTGAATATTTTGTGTCTAAGTTATTTTAGATTTAACATTTTCATTGACTGAAATAACCGTTTCTTCTACCTTGTCTTCAGCACATGAGGCTCTTTCTCCTCTATTTTGTAGTCTGTTGGTAAGGCTTACTTCTGAAGTTTCTCTTTGACCTCCTAAATTTTCTATTTTCAGTTTTATTTCAGTTGGGGTTTTCTTTAGTGGTTCTATGTTAAATTCTACTTTCATGTCTTGAAATTCTTTCACTATTTCATTCAACTCTTTGTGTTTTCACAGTCTTTAGTAAGGCATTTATTCATAACCTCTTTAAGGTACTGTACCATATTCCTAACTATCTTGAAATCCTTATCTTCTGCTTCAGCTAAATTGCTTTTTTCAGGGCCAATCCCAATAGGGTTGCTGGCTTCTGGAAGAGGTATATTTTCTTGGCTGTTCATGCTTATGTTTTTGTGTTGAGATCTGTAGTTATTATGTGGGAGGTAGTTCTTGGTGTAGATATCTGGTCTTGTCTTTCTTGCGTGGATGGATGTACCATTGTTTGGTTGCTGTTTCCTACTCTGAATCACAGACAAGAGTGATGTCTGTAGTGTCCCTGGGAGAGCATATTTCTGTGGGTCAGCAGGTAACAAAGGAATGTTGAATGTTTATAGGCCAGGAGGAAAGTCTCAGAGAGACACAAAAAAAGACCTAATGGGTCCTTGGGTCCACACCAAGAGGTGGAACCTTCAGGGAATGGAGTTAGGTGGAAGGAGGGGCAAGACTTCCTCCATTTTGGTTCAGTAAACTTAATTTTTTTACCAAATACTCTTCCCCCCCCCCCCCACACACACTTTTAGCTTCTGTAATTCTAATTCAAATGTGTAATCATGAATTCTCTCTGAAGAAGACAGAGCACTGTACGGGCAAGTTTATGGTTAGGGGACATGGTTTTTACCTGTGTATCTGGTATGAGACACTTACTAAATCATGGCTGACGCCTGACATCCTGGGACTCTGAGTCATCTAATAATGGTTGACACCAGGTGTCTGGGAAACTGTAAAAGTTAGCAGTGATATAATCTCTTGTATAACTATTCCTGGCGAAATGCCGCTTTTGTGTGTAATTGTTTTTAATAAATACAGGCTTAGGATCAGAGGTCAGTGCCTTCACCTTCATCTTTTGGTTTTTCAAGCAGCCTGTGTAAACCTGTTTGTGCCTACCTGTGGCTTCTGTACCAGTACCCACCTGCGTGCAGCCTGTGGGCCTGAATGTCTGCCAGGATGTCTGCCTACCTAGTGGCCTATGTACGGTAAATAAAGTATGTCTTATCTGCCAGAGACTGCTCACACTCTTCTTAATCTCTTGGCCTCCTATGACCCTCCTCCATTCTGACATCAGAGATTGGACCTCATACCATTTATATGACATGAGTTATACTCTCATGAGTTATCCCATTGCTAAAAGTCTCCGGGCAATGATAAGGTATTTTCCAAGAGAAAGTGATGACATCCAAAAGCAATACCTCCATATGCTCACTTTCTCTCCTACACCTAAAATTTTATCTAATTTAACCAACATTTGCAATACTCGTCTGATGGAGATCAGTCCGGATTGGAACCATGTAACAGTGGCATAGAGGTAAGGGTTGTTGGTTTTGTTCTCTAGAAGCTAAGGGAAAAAGAAAGATAGCAAGGGGGCTTGGTAGTAGCATATTGGTCCGGCATAGATGATGCACTGGGTTTGATCCCCAGCACCTTGAAACAGGTAACATGGACAATACTACATCCTCCCTCCGTTTCTCCCTCCGTTTCTCCCTCCGTTTCTCCCTCCCTCCCTCCCTCCCTCCCTCCCTCCCTCCCTCCCTCCCTCTCTCCCTTCTTTCCTTCCTTCCTTTTCCCTCCCCTCTCCTCTCTTCTTCCTCACCCCTTCCCTTTCCTTCCTTTCATTTCCTTTTCCTCCTTCTCCTCTTCCTTCTCTCCCTTTCTTCCTTCCCCTCTCCTCTCTTTTGTGCTAGAGGTAGAACCTAGGGTTCTACCGTTCTGCTCTAGCCCAGACCTAAGATGGCGCTATCCGCTCTCACCTAGCATGTTCCTGGCACCTGTGGTAAAGAAAGCTTCAGGTATGTGCAGAGAAATCTCAGAGACTTTGAGGGCGAGTCATGAGCTCAACTTCAAACACCTCGGGGGATGGAGCTCAGCTTGCTCACCCCCAATGGATCACTCCAGTGGCCATGAGAGCCCCTCGGAGTGGTGGGGAAAGAATTTTTGGCAACCCACACTTCCCCAACCCCATTTGTTCCCTGTATTCCTGCAGACTCAGTAACCAGGAAGTCCTGAACCTCACCCTGGTGATTATCTGTCCTTAGAAGAGTTTGGGTTTTATTCCCTTATCTCAGTTGTGGGTTCCTTGCCAATCAGGCAGAAGGCAGCTCTGCAGGCTTATCATTGTTCCCCTTCAGACATCAAAGCAACCAGTGTGGCCCCAGTGCAGTGAAAAGCAAAGGCGCCAGGTCTCTCCCAGGAACTGAAGAACTGGGGTGAAACTTATGTGTAAGAGTGATGGGAAATGTTAGATAATAACGCTGGCCTGTTCAAGTCAAAGAATCAGTCACTGCCGTCTGTGGAGTACTGTGAAGGAAATGTCTCTTAAGTAACACTTTTTGGAGAATTGTATGCTAACAGTCCACACATGGAGACGTGGTGCAGAGGGAGCACACAACCCAATGATTAACCAGCCTGGCTGGGCTAGGCTCAGCTGAGCTGCTTCTGAGGGTAGGGTGTGGTCAGCTGGTCTTGACTCACACACACGCTCCTTGCAAGGTTCAGGGATCTTCCCTGCTCCTGACCCCAGCAGAGCTGTCTGACACTCGGCTGGAGCTGCTTATCATCCAGGACTGGTCTAGTCTAGAACGGAGTTCAGAAGTTGCTTTGCAAATCCTGCTACCCTCCTGAGATGGGACGGACGGATGCTGCTACCTCCAGTAAGCTCTTGGGTCTTAGTTCTGGTCCCCTTCTGGAGACTTCTCTTGCTCTCCGATTGGGTCTAAGTACAGAGATGAGGAGAGACGAGAAGCTGCAAGGAGAATCCACCTGGGAAAATGGAGCTCTGAATGAGGGGCCTGCTCTACACAGCCCTGTTTCTGTGTCCTGCCCTAAGCATCCCAGGAACTGGTGTCTGGTCTTCAGATCTGCTGCCAAAATGCAAATCCACCTTCTGCCTTGCTACATGTTTATGTTCTGATCAGGCGTGGACGAAAAACAGCAGCAGAAATACAACCATACGTCATTCTATGATTCCATCTAACCATTGCACAGAGAGAGAAAGCAAATCTGTCAGGATAGTAAAAGGGTCATCGAAGCCTAGAGAGAGGAAGTGGGGGTGGGGACTTGGAGAGGTAGTGGTAGGGGGTGGGGTCACAGCAACATGGCAGAGAGTACCTTCTTGGCCTGATAAAATGTTCTAAATTACTTTAGTGATGCGCAGCTTCATATGTAGATTTTAAATAACTGAATTGTAGATCTTTTTTAAAGGAAGAATTTTGTGGCGTGGAGATTTTATTTTATTTTTATTATTTTTATTTATTTTTAAAGATTTATGTACTTTTATGTGCACTGGTGCTTTGCCTACATGTATGCCTGTGTGGTGATGCCAGATCCCCTGGACCTGGAGTTATAGAGGCCGTGAACTGCTTTATGAGTGCTGGAAATTGAACCTGGATCCACCGGAAGAGCAGCCAGGGCTCTTAACTACTGAGTCATCTCTCCAGCTGGGATGGGAATTTTATAACAATAAAAAAATAAATATGAGACCAGTCTGTGGTGGCGCGCGTGCCTTTAGTGCTGGAGGCACAGGCAGGCAGATCTCTGAGTTCAAGGTTATCCTGGTCCACAGAGCGAATTCCTGGACAGCTAGGCATACACAGAGAAACCCTGTCACAAAAAGAATTATAGCAAAATAGAAAATTTTGAGGCCCAAAGACCTCATATCTCTCTCATTATTAGGACAATTCCTGGATTTTGTTTGTTTGTTTTAGGCATGTGTGGTGGGAAACTTTAAAATACTCAATAGATAATATTATTCTCTTTATAGTGTTATTCCCCCCTTTTGTGAATTAGCAAGCAGGCTTCTAGGACGCAGCGAATGGACCGCGTGAGTTAATTTTCCATGGAGCTGCATTGGGCGCTTGTCACATTCGGCGACTGCCACTTAGTCACAAGCCCCCTCAGCTGTGTGGTCTTGCTCTCAGCGGTTGAGATTCAGCAGGTGTTCACATGGGAGGGGGCGACTTATATTTTCGTTAAGAAAGACAAAAAAACAACAAAGTTTTTTTTTTTCCCTCGGCCTGTGGAGAGGAGGCAGGTGATGCACAAGCTAAGGAATAAAGCAGAGGCAGAGCTGGGAAGGGGGCTGGGAGCAGAGGGTGGTCAGCGCCATTGTAGATCTGCTTTAGGCAGGCAGAGCTACCCTGCCGGGTGATGGCTGGGACCAGTGAGAGAGCTCTGCAGATAAAGGCAGCTGCTGCTAAGCCTGACAGCCTGAGGTCAATCTTAAGACTTCAACTCGACGAAAGGAAAGAACTGACTCCCACAGGATGTCCTCTGACCTCTGCATGTGTGTCCTTGCATGTACGTGTACATACATAACACACACACTGGGGGGGAAAACAACAACAAAATAGAAGATGGTGTACCCGGGAAGAAGCTGTGGAGCGGTCAGAAACAGAGTTAGGCAGAACAGGAAGCAAGGACCAGAAGCGAGGGTGGAAAGCTCCTGTGAGGGGTTGTTGGGCACATTGGCCCTATGCCCTCCATTTTGTGGTTTTGCTATGGATCTTGCTGACTGAAAGGGGCTCCTTCTCCAACAAGTAGCTCATTCCTATAGATGGAAAATATGCAAAGACACCAACCCGGACTCCTCAGCCCACAGTCCAATTACCCTCATTAATAAATTCTCAGAGCCCAGCAGTGATGGTTTCTTTAATCCCAGCACTTGGAAGGCAGAGGCAGGAGGATCTCTTTGAGTTCAGGGCCAGCCTGGTCTACAGGGAGAGTTCTAGGGCAGCAGCCAGGGCTACACAGAGAATCCCTGTCTCAAAAAACAAACAAACAAACAAACAAAAAAACAGAAAGAAAAAAAAAGAAAAAGTTCTCCTACTCTGGGCCTCTACCCACTTGCCCAGATCTCCAGGGCCAGACACAAGATAATTAGGATCATGCTATAGAGCCTACAAAAGCTCTCCAAACAACCACCGTTTAGTCTATTTATTCTCATTCTCCTGCTCCTTCTGCAGAAAAGCTCCACATCATCTGCTCTCTTGCGAGACTTCTTGTTGCTCCCGGGACTTCTTGAACGGCCCCATGGGGCAGTGTGTCTTCTACTTCTAGGATCTTCAAATGCAAACTTCCCTCCTCCTCTGTCTTTTAATATAACCCAATGAAACAACAGCAACAACTCGGGTCCACTTCTTTCTATCATAATCATGTAGGAACTGATTGTTCTTGTACATCTCCACCTCCTCACTGGGACCCATAAAGTAACTAACAGGATAGAGCCTGGCAATTTGACCCTCGCTTTGTATCAAGCTTTACTCCGGGTCAATAGCTTATCCATGCACGTAGGCATGTTAAGCTTGATGATAACTGAGGGTTCATCCTTCTGAAAAGCTAGGGGAGCAGACATAAGAGTAACAGAAGCATCTTAGTGCCAGCGTTCACAATGTAACAGAAGCATCAATAGAAGCATAGCACTGCCCGCCCGAGTCACAATGTAACAGAAGCATCGTACTGTCAGCTTTCACAATGTCCTCTTCTAGGCCAGTAAACATGAGTTTATCTTGGATTCCAAGAACAGGAAATTCTTCGGGATCTGACACCTCCCTTCCGAAAGGAGGGCATTTTTCTGGGATATGAGGTTACATCTTGAAGCAGTAATAATCGTATGAGAATTGTATTGCCCCACAAGCAATGCACCTGGCAGAGCCAGAATGAGATGAGCAACTCGACCACATCCTAACACTGTTTAATTGTGTACCCCTGTCCTCTGCCGGCTTCTCCTTCTGTTTAGACTGGAAGTTTGGGCTGGCAGTATAGCTCAGCTGGTGGCGGGCTTGTCTAGCATGTACAAAGTCCTACCTTTGACCCCAGGACTGCATAAACCAGGTGTGGTGCTGCACAGCAATGGTTCCAGTGCTCAGTAGGTGAAGGCAGGGGGGTCAGGAGTTCAAGGCCATCCTTGCTTACAGAGTAAATGTGAGTTTCAGCTCAGCCTGGGCTGCTGCAGGAGACCCTATCTGAAAAGAAAACCTCATGAAACTCTTTAAGGTCATGCCAATACCATACCCTCAAATGTCAACACCAGGCAAGCAGGAAACGCACCTGCAGAATACCAGGTGTGCCTGTGTGTCTCTCTACCCAATTTCTAACCTGCAGTGGCCTCTGACCTTTCAGGGAGAAAGCCCAGAACATTATGGAAAGCATGCACAGACTCTAGCCAGAATCCTAAAAAAAGAGATAAAAGGAATGAAAAAAAGGAAAAATGTACACTTTGCTGGGTAATTCAGAAAAGAAGGCAGGCTTAGCAAAGGACATGGTAACAGCTGTGTAGTAACTAAAGTGTGCGAGTGTGTGTGTGTTGTGTGTGTGTGTGTGGGTGTGTGTGTGGGTTGGGGTGGGGATGGTGTATGTTTTGAGAAAGGTTAAGTATATTATCACTTCAAAACAATAATTAGTTATTCCTCCTAGCTCCTTTGCTTGTCTTCCTGAAAGGTGTTGTCCTGACCAGGTAATTGACAGGCTCACCTAGATTAACCCCTACTGGGAAAGACAGTAATGAGAAATGTTCTAATCTTTGGAGTGGGTCAGAATATCTTATCTCCATACTCTTTTCTTTTCACCAAACCTTAAGGAATGGCAGAGCTGATGTGTACCCTTCAGTGTTACCATGGAAACAGGAAGTGATGTCTGAAGCCTCAGTGGTCTCCAGGGCTACAGTAACCCAAGTCTACTGGACAAGCTTCACTTAGGAACTTTTTGACTTTCACTAGGCTCCTCTCGAAGGTGAAGCTCTATCTTTAAGATACAATTTTCCAGCCGGGTGATGGCGGTGGTGCACCCCTTTAATCCCAGCACTCAAGGAGGCAGAGGCAGGTGGATCTCTGAGAGTTCAAGGCCAGCCTGGGCTACAGAGTGAGTTCCAGAATAGCCAGAGATATACAGAAAAGGCCTGTCTCAAAAAACCAAAAAAAAAAAAATTTTTTTTTGCTTGTTTTTACTTAGTATACTCAGATTTATTGTAATTGGGTTATATAGGGTTTTTAAAATTTTCTTCTTAGGCTATGTTCCTAAGAAATATTGATTTTTATGTAAATGTTTGCGCCATTGTGTGTATGCCTATCATATTATTTTGTTTTGTATATATAAATTTATATTGATAATAGTAAAGAGTTTTTTTTTCTTTCGATCTGTCAAGAGTTTTTCCGTTCAGTCACAAAAAAAAAAAAAAAAGGAAAGAAAGAAAGACAGGAAAGGGAATTAATAAATTCTATATACAGGTGTTAGAGAAATGGCTCAATAGGTAAGAGAACTTGCTGCTCTCAGTTCCCAGCACTTATATGATGCAGCTCATAACTGCCTGTAACTCTAGGTCTAGGGTCTCACACCTTCTGATCTCTGTAGCATACACACACAAACCTCTGCAAAATCCTACATTTTCAATCTTACTGTTATACCCACCAGCAGGTGTGGTTTCCACCCCTCATCTAAGAATCTTCTCTTCACAGCAAACAGAGAGCATCACAGAAAACCACAACTGGACACAATGCGGAGGTCAATGGACCACGGGGAGTCTAGCCCCACAGACCCATCTACATTACAGCTCCCACATCTGTGGCTCAGGAAACATCCCAGAAGAGGGAAGAGGGGCTGAAAGATTGGAAGAGCCAGACCACTAGGAACTCTGGTGGGAAACTGTCTCTCCTAGAGGCTGCACAGGCTAGATGAGCTATAACAGTACCAATGGACGCGTTAGCAGGGAAGCAGGAAGCTTTCACAGGCCCCACCCCTAGATAAAGAGCTATAGACAAGTAACTATTGACTGCTGGGGTGGGGAGAATTAGCCTTTCCCAGGGATGAGCTCTCTCACCAGTTGTCCAATGCAGAGTGATCAGCTTTGAAACCAAATATACACCGCTACCAAGAACAGACTCGGCAGTGTGTGTGTGTGTGTGTGTGTGTGTGTGTGTGTGTGTGTAACAAATATAATAAAAGAAAAAGAGACTGTCAGTGTGAAAGTGGAGCGTTTAGAGGGCAGCTGGGAGGGGCTAAAGTGAAGAAAGGAAGAAGTGATATTAATATACTTTTTCTTTTTTTTGGGGGGGGGCAGTTTTATGGTTTCTCTGTGTAACAGCCTTAGCTGTCCTGGAACTAGCTCTGTAGACCAGGCTGTCCTCAAACTCACAGAAATGTGCCTGCCTCTCTCTGCCTCCTGAGTGCTGGGATTAAAGGTGTGCGTATGCCACCACCACCGGCCAATGTAATTACATTTCAATTAAAAGCATTAAAAAAACCGTTCTAGCCGGGTAGTGGAAGAGCACGCCTTTATTCCCAGCACTCAGGAGGCAGAGGCAGGTGGATCTCTGGGAGTTCGAGGCCAGCCTGGTCTACAAGAGCTAGATCCAGGACAGGCACCAAAGCTACAGAGAAACCTTGTCTCAAAAATAAAATAAAAAAATAAAATAAAAGCAGTTCTTTGTCTTTTTGTTCCCAGCACTCAGGGAGGCGAGGCAGGCAGATTTTCAAGGCCAGACTGATCTACAGAGTGAGTTCCAGGAGAGCCAGGGCTACACAGAGAAACCCTGTCTCTAAAAAACAAAAACAAAACAAATACAAAATAAAAATAGAAAATTAAAGGTGTAAAAGGACTTAAAGAAGGGTAAGGAGACTGGATGAAGGAATATGCTTCAGAATAACCAAGTAACCCTGCAACTGTCATCGTATTCTCTAGCCAGACTAACTACATTTTCCCTATTTGTCGATGGTTACGTTTACTTTATAAAATAAATTGCTTGTCCTGTTGAATGTGTTAATTGATTCATTGTCCATCAAGTTTACTTGTTCCTTTCGCCTACTTTCTTGTGTAATTTTAATTTAACAAGGAGGCATTTAGTTCTCATTATAGAGGTGTGTCCCCTAGTGTCTAGGCTACTATTGATCTGTGGATTTAAATTTTTCATTTATTTGGCCTAGGAGTTGTAAGATAAAATAATTATCTCCTCCCCTCCTCCAAATTTATTTATTATTATGTTGTGTGTGTGCATGCACACGAGTGTGTACTTGCATGTGTGGGTAGGGGTGAACACGTGCATACAAAGGTCAGAGGACAACTTTGTGGAATCAGTTCTCTCTACCTTTATGTGGTTTTGGGGGGATTGAACTCAGATCATTGGGCCTGGGACCTTGTGAGAGGAGAGACTTACCAGGTGGTCAGCCCTTATTTCTGGATTTTAAGTAGATCCATTCTACTTCCTTAGTGCCATACCAAATTCATATATGAGGAAATAAAATTGTGTTGTAGGGAAAGAATCAGACAATTACTCCACTTTGGACACCTTCACAGCAAAATCTTTACCTTCCCATATAGCAGGCATTATCTATTGTTAGGAAAAAGACCAAAAGCCCAACCTGAGAGAAGTCAGGACTCCGCTGCTGTTGTGGGCATAACAAGACCCTAGCTTTTTGTTCACAAGCAGAAACGGAAGTGAAATTCCATTGACACTGGCTTTGGAGTGTTGCCCATTTGTTTCCAATGGACACGGCATGTGCATCCCTTATGAATGCTCCTGTCCCTGCTATCTGTACTATGGCCTATTCTGTCCGTTAATGTACACTGACTCATGATGCGTTTGTTGCTTCTTAGCCTCCATAATTCTGGCTGCTTGCCATACTCTCATCTGTGTTTAGCATCTGCTTTGCATTGGGAATCACTGGCAACCGTCCCATCTCTAACTCTGATTCCATTTGCATTAATGTGGTTAGCAGTCCCTCTTGAGATGCAAGCTCTTTCCCACATTTGCTCTAGGGAGCAGTTTGTAGGGTCTGTCGGGTGTAATTTATCTCATCAGTTAGGTCAGAGCCTTCTTTTGAGGAGACCCTCTACCCTCTTCTCATTGAGCCAGCACTCTTTCCTCACCCCCTACTTACGCCCTAGTAACTGAATCTCTTAACTTTAAATAGAGGAATCTTTTTGTTGTTGTTGTTTTGAGACCGTTTCTCAGTAGCTATGGAGCCCATCCTGGAACTCACTCTGTAAACCAGGCTGGTCTCGAGTTTACAGAGGTCCGCCTGCCTCTGCCTCCCGAGTGCTGGGATTAAAGGCATTCGCCACCATCACCTGGTTAAATAGAGGAAAATTGACTTTTTATGATGGACAATAAGTGAATCACTCCAATTCTTACGTTTAGGATGTATTAAAATCTAATCTAGATTCAATTTTAAAATAGAATGATGAGGGAATTGCTTTCTTTGAGGGGGGCAAGAAAAGACCTCTGTCTATTGGACATAAGGTAAGGATGCCCTAGGTTGCTGAGCATTAGGTACAGAAGAATTTTCACTGTGGAATGGTTGGCATCAAAGGGGTCCAAGATTGGGTCAAGAAATAGGGGAAATGGCGGATGGAGATAGCGTTCCTCCTGGGCAGGTATAAGGATTATTTCATTCAGGAGGTAAATAAAAGTTAACAGAGAGTAGGACAAAGGGGGCCACTCAGAGCCCCCAAAGTAACTCAGGACCATCCGAATCTCTTATCCATCCTGCTCTGGTTCCTCTTCTGTTGCCGTGATAAACACCATGACCAGAAGCAATTTAAGGGGAGGGAACGATCTATTTGGCTTATCTTTCTGGGTCGAAGTCTATCGTTGAGGGCAGTCAGGGTAGGAGCTCAAGCAGGAACGTGAATCAGAAACCATGGGGGGAGACTGCTTCCTGGCTTGCTCAGTCCACGAGACTGGATGTCTCAGAGAGGCCCTGCCTGCTGCAGGCCTGGAGAATTCCTGAAGAGTTGCTGGTCTTAAACCGTTTATACTGGAGAAGCTGATTCTGCTATCAGCTGTTGAGACTAAAACCACAGCCCCCATCTTAAAGAGAACAAAAATACTTTCTCAAGCCGTTTTGGATGACTATGGCCCAGGAACAAATTCCATGTTCCAATGTGGAAGCAGTTTCATAAAGTTTCAAATTGTTATAGAACAAAGAAAGTCATTAATCAAAGCAAGTTTAAAATGTATTGGTGGGTACGTCAAGGAGACAGATATTGTTGTGCCCAGATTACAGCCCCGAGAGAGAGACCACCAGAGAGGCCCAGACTGGAATAAGCAAGGTTTAATCAGCATAATACAAACATGTTCAGAAACCCGGTCTCCAAATGACCCCATTGCAGCAAGGTAGAGAGAGGAGTTAAGAGTTCCTTTGTGGGGTTAGCTTATTTTAAAGGCAAGAATCACAAGCAACCCTTCTGGGCGGTCAGAGGAGGGGGTCTGGCAGGGGTACAAGGTCTTTGCTTTTTTTCCATCCTTCTTTGTTAGGGAGCAAGGTCATGCTGTTCCAGAGTCAGGACATCCTTATCACCAGATGGCCCCGTCCTGACCCTATGTTTTGTAGTCTCCGGAGTTGGGAGGGGCCATTGTCCTTCCTGGGAGCATGAAGCTAGCCTGGGCTTTCTAACTTTAAAACATTCTGCTAGAAAATTTCTTCTCATTCCTTGGAGAATAAGGGGTGAGGGTCCCACAATATAGCAAGTTGGGGAACGCTTTTCTATAGGCCCAAGATGCTATCTGAAGGCATTCTTAGCATTTGGGTTGGTAGAAGCTAGTTACCTGGAAGGTTAATAATTTCAAAAGGTTTTCTGTATATCAGTCTCAGGGTGTTAGCTCTGACACAGATGTGGGCAAGCGATGGCTGTTCCTTAAGCCTGGAACTAGCCCGAGATAACGGTAATTAGCCCCTGGACTTGCAACATTCCAATCTCTCCACAGTACCAAAGTTCTAGTCAGTCGAGCAAATACAGCTTCCTTTTAGGTTTCGGTTACACAGCAGAGGAATGCAGTATGGTGAGACCAATGAAATTGCTAGAAGGCAAGAAGACAAAAGGACAAGTTTATTTCTTCCGTGCCCTTTTCTATGGGCTGTTACCAGAAAACGCCAGCCACACGTTAGATAGGTCCTTCCTCCTTAAATAATCTGATCAAGGAAGCCCCTTGCAAGAGTGCCCAGAGGCTTGTGTTCTAGTTGGCTCCAGAGTTAGTCAGGCCGACAACCAAGATTAGCTATCGTATATCTAAGATGGCCCCACTGTGTAAGCCTGCTAGAGAGCTGAGTCTTACTTATCACAAGGTACTCTCTGGGTGTGAAGAGTGTTTCTTGACTCCAGCATGATGCATCCCCGAGTTGAGTCCTGGATCTTAAAGGCAGTAACAGTAGGAAGCGGTGTATGGAATTTCCCAGGATACCTTTGGAAAGGGACTAAGAGAGGGAGTGATTTTGTAAGCATCAGCTCTCCTGGTTCAAATGAGGGAGTGCCTGGCTCTCAAGTTCAGAAAGCTTTTGGGGAGTGATTTGGAACTTCGCTGGTGGTATTACATGTTTAATAAGTGCTGAGGCCTCTGAGTCTAGCAAGAAGTCATTGGTAAGCAAAGACCTTCATTTTAACACTTTAAAAGGACTTAAACATACATCATCCGTAGGTTACTGATCTTTTTTAAGGCAACGAGGAGTAGAAGTATACCCCTTTCTAAATGGGTAATCTCTTCTTTTACATGTTCAGGGATGGCAACTTGGGGTTGGACTGGGAGCTTGTCCCTGGAGGAGACAGACTTATTCCCCCTCTCCTCAAGGCATTGAGCATCTGTGGCTCTTCTTCTAGGGGTGATCCGTGTGGAATTTCCCCACTTTGCATTCGCCTAGCAACTGCTGTTGCCAGTATACTGGTCTTATTCAGGTAACCATATTGTTGAGAGTTCATGGGTACAGCTTCCCTGTCAGATACAGAAAGACACTGTCTCTCAGCAGACATCCTGGTCTTCTGAAACTTGCAATCTTTCTGGCCCCTCTCCCACGGTTTTCCCTGAGGTTTAGGGGCAGTGGTGGCATTTCAGATGTTATGAGCTGGGGACGTGTACCCCACAGTCTTAAGATACAGGTGTACATCTCATGATGACTAATGTTACGTTTCAAGTTTAAATTACTGTGCTTAAGAGATTTATAAAGCAAAAATGCCTCTAACCAGTAAGCCCCACTTGCCCAAGGACCGATCTCTTCCTGGAGTGCTGGGCCTGTTGTTCATGGGAAATAACAAGCTACCTGGTCTCACTTCTGTAAACAAGCTTGGTTGCCCCATCTGCGTACAATGAGTGCTTCATCAAACATGGGCAGGCGGTAAATAGGCCTGAAGTAGGTCAAGATGTATGCTTGTCCCTGGTTGGACGAAGTTGGGAAGTAGGCAGACTGTAGATTTTACCTTTATAAACCCCTGACTAATGTAATTCAGAGCTTTGGGAATCATGTGTATGGACCTTGCCAGTATCCAATATCCATCCATGATCGTGGCCAGTATTTAATAAAGCTTGCTTCAGATTTGGCTCAAAACTTGGGATAGTGGTCTATCTTGCCCAGTAGGAATAACAGTCTCACCCCATATCAATGAAGTTGGTTTTTTTTCTGCAATAGATGGAAACTACTACAGAGATCCCAACTGGTCCTGGTCTCCTTTTGACGTCCTTTAATAGGAAGCATTGCCATCTCTTAAGGTAAGAAAACTGAGAACAACAGTCTGTCTATTCCTTGTCATAGCAGTGAGGGAGTGCCTTTCCTCCCAAAGTCAACCAAACAAACAAAACCCAAAATCAATCAATCAATCAATCAATCAAAACCCTGCCTGTGCACGGAACCACAAAGGATTATCTAAAGCCTGTTCTTCATCTCTTAATTCCAGCGCTCTGATTGGGGCCATTAGTTCCGTGAGGTGGATGTTTGTGTTGGAGAAAGGCTTACTCTCTACAGTGTCATAAGGTGACTATTACATAGCCCACCCCCCAAACTCACGCTGTATGGAGAAACTCCTGCCCGTACACAGAGTCCATTCTGAGTTTCCTAGAGAATCATCTCTTAAGACCTTCCCTCCATTCATGTCTGAGTTATGATCTGCTCCCATTAGCAGTCTATTTTCTTGATCTCTTTATATAAAAATGTAACAGGATTCCAAGTGGAACATGCTATGAGCTGTAGACCCAGTCTCTGGCAACTTGGCCTGTTATCTTCAAAGATGGTCTGAGACAAAGATTCATCTTAGGTAGGCGATCATAGTCTGACTACATTGCCTCCCCAGTGTGAGTTTTATGGCCTCAGGAATTAAGTGTCACAGTGGCCTGAGGCAGGTTAACACCCTTTGGTGACTAAATCTAGTTGTTTGCTTAGAAACACAGGAGTTCCTAGATAGGTCCTCTGGGTGTGTGAATACCCCTAGAGCTATTCTTTTAGTAAACTGTAAACTGAATTCCTTTCTCACAGGCAAGGTCAATGCTGGTGTGGTCAATAAAGCCAGCAGCTTAAAGGCCAACTTGTGTTCTGATTCTTAGCTCAGGGACTTATTTCTGAAACTTTAGGGTTTTTCATTAATTGATATAGAGTCTTAGCAATATCTCCATCATTGTATCCACCTGCCATGACTATCCAGCGATATCCCAAATCCCTTAAGCTACTTGAGAATCCCATGTAAAAAAAAAAAAAAAAAAAAAAAAAAAAAAACACCAAAAAAACAGGATAGAATAGGGCCTGTTGTCAGCTCCTCTGATTTTTTTAGACCCATCAGCCTGGACTAAACCTGGATATTTAACAGAAAGTTACAGAACCGGGTTTAAATTTTGAGAATTCTGTTGCACCTGGTAGTGAGGAAGTGAAGAAAAGCCTGGGTTCTACTCTGTGAGCCTTTTAGAGTCATGGTGTTAACGTGACTTGCCTGGGAAGAGAAAACTCCAATTGAGGAATTAACTCCATCAGATGGTAAGCCAAGCTACCATGAAACCATTAAACGTGGACCACTCTGTGGGTGCATAGATAGAAATAAAAGATTTATTGTTAAATACGAAACTGCCGTGTGGCTGTCTCTCCAGCATAGAAAGAGAAGAGCCTTTTGGGGGAGTCCAGAGCTGCCGTGGCTACTGTTAGGAATTTTCCTAAAGCGAGCTCTCTGCCGGCGCAAAAATCCCAATCAAGCCAAATCACAGCAAGCCAAATTAAAAAATATTTAGGTTTAATAGGATTCCTGCGCTCTCGGGGCAGCCCTGAGGGGAAATGGGGAAGCCGCAAACAGCGACCACGGTTGGGGGTGTGTGTCAAGGTTTGGTGGACGCAAGGACAGGGCCTCCAAAGATGGAGGCCAGAGAGGAGGACTTACAGCTTCCTCTCAGGAACAGAGAGAGAAATGAAGGAGAGGAGAGAAGCCTTGCAAGTTTTAACAAGAACAATGTAGCTACAGAAAGGGAGGGAACTGCAAACCAGAACAGCTGGACGTTCAGCGTCAGAAGAACACAGTGGCTTTGATACGGGGCGTGTTGATAGGGATTGAAGGACCCTGGAGGTCAGTGTGGCCTTTGCTGTGTATCACAGCTTATGCCAGCAGAGAACCAGGTGCCCCACTCGTCTGAGCAGAAATTCACTGTGTTTTATCCAGCATTTGCCATGTACAAGATGCCAGGTCACGGATGCTTCAGGATGAAGTTCTTATCCTCAGTTTCTCCTCACAGATAAACCAGCTGCCAGTGCCATATGGCCTGTGACGTCGCCACCCTGGCACATGAGTCCTGGAGTAATTCTGTGAAAGGAGGAACCTTCTGTCCAAATCCATTCTGTCCAAGGTTCAGAGCACAAAAGTTTTCCACTGTCTTTGGAACTTTGTCTGCAAACAGCTTGAAGGAGTCGTGGTCCAGCAGCCACCATTGACATCGATGTCAAAGAGCATGGTGGGGGTTGATCCTCGAGCAGACAGGGGACAGTGGCATCTGCAAAGTCAAGGATTTAAGATTTTTCCACTCCTTTGGTTAGTTTTTTTAAATGTATAGCCTTAAGCACATAACTATAGATCTGTTATTAGATGTGTAAATATCAAAAACATATGAGTTGAATTAAGATCTTTGGGATTTTTGTTGTTGTTTGTTTGTTTGTTTGTTTTTGAGACTGAGTCTCACTGTGTAGCTCTAGCTGTCCTGGAACTCATTATGTAGACAGGCTGGCCTTGAACTCTCAGGGGTCTTCACCCTCCTGTCTCCGGAGTGCTAGGATTGAAAGCATGTGCCACCCCATGTGACCAAATTGAATCAAGATACTTTTAACTGTTCAAACTAACATATTATCGTGACACTCTCTTTCTTTTTTAAACTTTAATCTACCTGAGCTGTATATATGTATATATAAGGTTTGTTTTAATTTTATGTGTATACATGTTTTGCCTGTATGTATGTGTATGTCTATGTACCACATGCATGTCTGGTGCCCTTGAAGACCAGAAGAGGGTGTCTTTGTATTCCCTGGAACTGGTGTTACAGATGGTTGTGAGCTGTATGTGGGTGTTTGGAACCTAATCTAGATCCTCTGTAGGAAGAACAAGTACTCTTAGCTATTGGACCCTCTCTCCAGCCTTCTAAATTCTTGATAGGTTTTATGAATTTGTTTCATCATGTTAAATTAAATCCTAAGGATTGTAGATATGGCTCAAAGACCATAAATCTATAATTAATAATTGATTGGTAAATGAATTTATTTATTTTTATTTTTATTCTCTCATATATTACAACCTGACTGCAGTTCCCCCTCTCCCCATTCTATCTCCCACCTTCCCTCATATCTACTCTCCTCATCCTCCCCTCAGAAGGGAGCAGGTCTCCCAGGGACATCAACCAATATGATATAAGAAGCTACAGTCAAACCAGACACATACCAAGGCTGGACAAGACAACCCAGTAGGAGGAAAAGAAGACTCAGACACACACACACACACACACACACACACACACACACACGGCTTCCACTGTCAGGAATCCCACAAGAACCCCAGTAGACGCAAAGGACCTAGATCATACCCCTACAAGCTCCCTGATCTCTGTGAGCCCCCATGAATCCAGATCAGTTAATTCTGTGGACACTGTTCTCATGGTGCCTCTGACTCCTCGGGTTCTTCTGATCCTTCCTCCCCCTCAGGACTCCACAAGTTCTGCCTAGTGTTGGGCTATGGGATGCCATATCTGCTCCCATGAGTGGCTGGATGAAGTCTCTCTGGCCTCGAGTGATGATTTTGCTAGGCGCTGGTCCTAGAACACTCTGCAGGCAGCACAGACTGTAGGTCAAAGGTTTTGTGGCTGAGTTGATGGCCCAGTCCATCCACTTGAGGCTTTGCCCGGTTACAGAAGATGGCTAGTTCAGAGTCCAAGTTTCCCATTACTAGGAGTCTTTGCTAGGGTTTCTCTTGTAGATTCCATGGGGTTTCCATTGTACTAGGTTTCCACTTCACCCCTGAAATGCCCCCCAATTCTAGTAATTTCTCCCAGTGTTTCACACACACACACACACACACACACGCACACACACACACACACACACACACACACACACCCCTGATCCCTCTTGTTCCCAACCCCACCAGCCCCCAGTCCACCTGTGAAATCTATTCTACTTCCCCTTCCCAGGGAGAATCTTTCATTTCCTCTTTTTTTTTTTTTTTTTTTTTTTTTTTTGGATTTTCAAGACAGGGTTTCTCTGTAGCTTTTGGTTCCTGTCCTGGAACTAGCTCTTGTAGACCAGGCTGGCCTCGAACTCACAGAGATAAGTCTACCTCTGCCTCCTAAGTACTGGGATTAAAGGTTTGCACCAACACCGTCTGGCTGCCATTTCCTATTGATGGTCTCCTTTGCCTTACAGAAGACGTTCAGTTTCATGGGGGTCCCATTTATTAATCGTTGATCTTAGTGTCTGCGCTATTGGTAATCTGTTCAGGAGGCAGTCTCCTACGCCAGCGTGTTCAAGGCTATTCCTCACTTTCTCTTCTATCAGGTTCAGGGTATCTGGTTTTATGTTGAGGTCTTTGAGAATGCAGAGGACCCAAGGTCAGTTCCCAGCATCCACATGGTGACTCACAGCTGTCTGTAATTCCTGCTCCAGGGGACCTAAAGCTCTTTTCTGACTTCTGTGGGCAACTGTATTCATTTGCACATACCCCTGCACACACACGCGCGCGCACACACACACACACACACACAAAGAACAAAAAGATTTAATCCTAAACTCATGAAGAGATTACTAGAATTTGGTTCTGATATAAGTACATACAGGAATTCTAACATATGATATACACATATGCAATTTTGAAGCAGGTATATGACCATCAATAAAGTTGGAAATGACTATTCTGATTTTGAATAAAAATTCAGCATTCATTCAAAATTTAGTTAATAAAAACCAACTTGTGTTAAATATGCTAAGAATGAAGGCAGAAAAATATAAAAATATAAAGTGTCATCACCTATCAACCCAAAGACAGCTCTCATCTAAAAGGGGCTAGGATATAGTTTATTCTGAAGACAAACGTGTGTGATCGTGGCCTGAAAACACAGGTTTAGGTTACTGAAAATTCTACATCCCACTTTCACAGTGTTACAGAACAAAGAAATTCATAAATAAAGACACTTTTCAAATAGATTGGCTGCAGTATTAAGCAGGTGTTTTTCAAAAAGCAGAGAAATTTCAGCTATGTCTCCCAAATGCTGTCAAATGAAGTTAATTGGTAGAGAGTGGGGTTTGGTTGAATTACTATGTTGCAAAGATTTTATCTGTCAGTCACAGGACCTTACGCCTGACAGACAGGTGGACAATGAACATCTCTTTAGCGGAGCATGTTATAGCCAAATGCATGCTGACGTTGGGCCGCACACATTCTAACCTCAAGGTCTAATAGTCCATCACTCAAGGTCTAATAGTCAACCACTCTTTGGTGTTCTTGTTTGTCTGTTAGGTTTTTTTTTTTTCTGTTTTGTTTTGGTTTTTGATTTTTTTTTTCTTTTTGAGACAGGGTTTCTCTGTAGCTTTGGAGCCTGTCCAGGAACTCACTCTTGTAGACTGGGCTCAGACTCACAGAGCTCTTCCTGCCTCTGACTCCCGAGTCCTGGGATTAAAAGTTGCACCATCACCGTCCACCACTCATTGTAGACGCAGGATTCTTCTCGGATTCACTTTTTTCTGCTTTCTCTCTGGAGAAACAGTGGGGAATATTAATCATGACAATGATGGTGTCCAGAGCTGTTGCATAAGGACCGTTAAAGCACAGTTAGAAATACTATTTACTGTATTGTTCAAGAGGTTCACACTGAATTCCTCAAGCATTTCAGGTTGGCCTCACATGTTCCACTCGTGCCTGAAAATGATTTAAAAGACTCAGGCAGTGGTGTTAAATTTAGTCAGAGTAACTTTTCTATTTTATGCATGGTAGTTATTGATAGTTTATAACAAAAATTACCTGTCTTGTTCTAGGAAATATCATGTACTTTTTTATATTCTTGACATTATATAGCCTTGGTTGGTTATATATATATTAACCAACTATATGTTTTAATATTCTTTCACTCCTTCACTCTGTCTCTCTTCCCCCTCTGCTCCTTTCTCCTGAAACAAAAAGTGGCCATGCCCTTCAGACTGATCTCAAATTCTTGATATCCCCATCTCACTCTCCCGAGTGCTGGGATCTATGTGTACACTGTTAATGCTTCATTCCTTTGTTTTTATTGTTCTTTTTAAAAAATGATAATGCTCATAGAAAGTATTTCAGACAATATGGACATAAACTTACCAGGAATCTCACCCTTCCCCACTGGTATCATTTGTCTGTCTATATTTTTGTGGGTTTTCTCCATACATATGCAGATTTTATTGTTTTTGATATGGGAGTCCCCTCTGTGTGCTGTGATTACCATTAATGAATAAAGAAACTGCTTTGGCAGAACTTAGGTAGGCATGGAAGCTAGGCTGAATGATGGGAGAAAGAAGGGCAGGGTCAGAGAGAAGCCATGGAGCTGCCGAGATAAACGCTGTGAACTTTAGCAGGTAAGCCACAGCCACACAACAATACACAGATTAATAGAAATGGGTTAAATTAAGATGTAAGAATTAGTCAATAAGAAGTTAGAGCTAATGGGCCAAGCAGTGATTTAAATAATATAGTTTCTGTGTGATTATTTTGGGGCTATGTGGCTGGGAACCAACAGGCAGCTTCCTTCTTACTACAGTTTTAAGCTTGCTTTTTAAAATTTTATAATGAACGTCTTTCCATGTGTGTACTTCAACACAGACATGTTTACTATGTGTCTGACACTACAGTGAGTGGATGTGCCATGGTGCGCTTGTTCCCTTTGGAGGGATAGCTTTATTCTCATTTACTACTAACATGAGCAATGCATCAGTGAAAATGCTTGTCTGTGTACTTTCCAAAGGAAAAGCCCTCACAAGTGTAATAGTTAGGTTCAAAAGTATATAAATTAAACGTTAAGTATAATTACATATGCAATAGACCTGCTATATTATGTGATCTGCATCTGAAAGTTCAGCCAGCTGAATGTAGTTCATAACATTTGAAGACTGCTGTTAAAAAACATTTTATTGGGCATTGTAAGTAATATTTACTGGTAATTCAAATTATATTAAAGTTAGTGTTGTATGGGAATGCATGCAAAGATTATGTGCAAATATTGTACAACTTATATAAGAGTTAAGCACCTGTGGATTTGTGCATTTATAGAAGAAAACTGCATGTATGTACACACACACACACACACAGCCTTCCCCAAAACCTTTAACAAAGAGCTTAAAAGAGCTTATTTTCCCTATATCTGTACCAGTAGTGAATTTTGACATTTGTAAATATTTTTATTAGACTGGTAGTTCAGTTGAATATATCTAGTATGTTTATTATACCCCTGAATTTTTATTTTCTAGCCATATTTTTCAGATATTTTATTTTAATTGTGGATTTATAAGAACCCCCCCCCCCTTTTTTTTTTTGAGACAAGGTTTCTCTGTAGCTTTGGTGCCTGTCCTGGAACTAGCTCTTGTAGACCAGGCTGGCCTCGAACTCAGAAATTCGCCTACCTCTGCCTCCCAAATGCTGGGATTAAAGGCTTGAGCCACCACCGCCCAGCTAAGAACCCTTCTTAATAGTGATGGTATGCCGGGCGGTGGTGGCACATGCCTTTAATCCCAGCACTCGGGAGGCAGAGGCAGGCGGAGACCAGCCTGGTCTACAGAGCTAGTGCCAGGACAGGCTCCAAAAAAAAAAAAAAAAGAAATAGTGATAGTGTGGTGGTTTGAATGAACTGTCCCTCATAGGTCACAGGAATTTGAATATTTGGTCCTCAGTTGCTGGCTGTTGAGGAAGAAATAGGAAGAGTCACTGGGGGTGGGCTTTCAAATAGACCTTTTCTACTTCCTGTTTAGATGTAGATGTGCTGAGAGCTGCTGCTCCAGTGCCCCCCTGCCTGTCTGCCTTCTGCCACACTCCCTCCTGTGATGGTGAGGGCCTCTTCTCCCCCTGGAACTGTCACCCCAAATAGACCCTTCCTTCTCCAAGTTGCCTTTGTGTTGGTGTTTTACCAATAGAATCCCTAACTAAAATAAATACCAGTTATTGATTACGAATATTTTTCTCCACTTTCAGCTATCACAATGCTTCAATGGCTCGTGGCTACAAGTTTAAAAGGTTCAATGATAAAATTCTTTTTTTATTTTATTTTTATTATGCCTGGTGTTTGAATATGTGGGCGCACCTGAGTATGTGGACACATGTATGCCACGGCATGCTTGGGAAGGTCAGAGGACAGCTTCAGGTGTCCGTCCTTACCTTGCATCCTGTTTGAGACAGTCTCTTTGTTGTTTGTCTGTGCATACCAAGCTGCATGGCTCATGAGCTTCTAGACAGTCTCCTGTCTCTGCCTCCCTCTTCCCCATAGGAACACTGTGATTATTGATGTCTGCTGTGGCAACTGCTCTCGGGTGGATTCTGGGAATTTGAACTCAGGGCCAGAAGTGCCTTAGCCACCCAGTGCTTTGCTTTTTTGTTTTCTTTTGTTTTTCTTTTTAACCCTTCATCTTAAAACAATTGTAGAGTCATATGCCCCTGTTTAAAAAGATATATTCTAAGAGTGTCTATATAGCTTTGTTCTAGGTTAAACATGAAATGCCTTATAAGAGCTCATGGCCCTTGTTTTGTTTTGTTTCTAAGACAAGAGTTTCTTGGTATAGCCCTGGCTGTACTAGAACTCGCTCTGTAGACCAGGCTGGCTTAGAAGAGATCTGCTTACCTCTGCCTCCCGAGTGCTGGGGTTAAAGGTATATGCCACCACCTCCTGCTGGGCTCATGTATTTGAAGCCCTGGTCCCAACCAGTGTGGCTGTCCCAGGGCGGTTAACGAAGGATGAGAGATAGGGTCCCAGTGACAGATGGAAGTTCAACAACTTATTCTCAAAGGGACAAGAAGAAATTTCCTAGCGGAATGTTTTCCCAGGAAGATAGTTGCCTTCCCCTCCCCACCAGGGAGATTCCCAGCACAAGGTCACTTAGCTCGGCCCAGCCAGCCACCTGGTGATAAAGAAGCAGGATGGGAGAGAGCAAAAGACCTTGCACCCGTGCCAAAAGCAGCTTCAAAAAGCCTCTTTGTAGTTACACCTTTAAAAGTTTACCCCACTGAAGAGATACAACTCCTCTCTCTACCTCGCTGTAACCGGGTTTTGGAGACAGGGATTCCACACATGTTTGTATTATGCTAATTAAGCCTTGCTTATTACAGTGTGGGCCTCTCTGGTGGTCTCTCTCTGGGGGTTATAATCTGGGCACAACAGTTGGGACCAAGTCTTTGAGGGTCATAGTCCAGCTCTTACCAGTCCTGTTCCTTCTGCTTCCTTCTGCCTCCATGGTGTGACCAGCTGGTTCCTATTCACACTGGCATGGACTAAACCTCTCCTGCTTTCCTGTGTTGATGGACTGAAGTCCTCTGAAACCATGAGCAAAAATAACTGCTCCCTGATATGCTCTGTGAGTCTCTTGTGACAGCAACAAGGGCAGTAACTGGCGCAACCCCTAGGAAAAAATCTCCTTCAATGTGAGCATCCGGCATAACTATACCACATTATCAAATACCGGAAATTGATATTTATACAGTTCAGTTACCCTATTTTCTTTTCACCAGTTCTGCAGGAACCTGGTTGCGTCTCTGTGTGTTTGGTTCCATGTAATGTTACCACACGGACAGATGATGTGGCACCACTATAGTCAATATATGGAACAATTCAACGTGAACTTCCCCTGTACCCCTCACTTGAAGACACATGTGCTCTGACACAGTTTCTTTGAGTTTATCCTCATTCTCTTGAATACATATGTCACTAAATTTGGAGAATTTTGACCATGATTTTCAAGTACCTATTTTCTGTCGCAACCCTTCTTGGAGGCCAGAAGTAGGAATGTGTAGTTCCTTCGTTACTGTCATAGGGTCTGGATAACCCTGAACACACAGCCAGACCCTGGCCATTGCCTAACTCAGTCACGCACGATCACCTGCATCCTGAGAGCTGGACAACATGGTTGTTAAAGAGAAAACAGACTAGCCAGGCGGTGGTGGCCCATGTCTTTAATCCTAGTATTAAAGGAGGCAGAGGCAGGTGGATCTCAGTGAGTTGGAGATCAGTCTGGTCTACAGAGTGAGTTCCAGGGCAGTCAAGACTGTTAAACAGAGAAACTCTGTCTCAAAACAAAACAAAACAAAACCAAAAAAAAAAAAAGATAAAATGGACTTGTCTGGGCAAACCACACCAGGAAGTAGAGACTGCAGCCCCTGAAGCTGCATTTAACTTCCCATCCCCTCCAAATCCACTATATTAAACTCCCAAGTATGCCCATCCCTCTTCGCAGGCACTTCTTTTCCCACTGGAGAGTGTCTGCCTCCCACTGTTTGGAAACAAATAAACCAACACCAGTGTGCCCTACTGAGGTCTGACAGTCGCTTTCAGGCTTCTGTCTCTCTCTGCAGCTTCAGAAATCTAACAATTAGACTCTCTTTGTCCTGTTTTCTTTCCATTGCTCAGGTTTGGTAAACTCCACTGATCTGTCTGCAAATTCACCGATTCTATGTAGTTCTTTTTGTTATACAATTAAATCCACCTAGCCAGTTTTAAATTTTCTTGTATTGTACTCTTTCTTAATTTCCCTTTGTATTTTCTCCTCTGCTGAGGTCTTTGTTTGTGTTCTCAAGTAACCGGTTTCTTAACTGATACTGAAGCAGTTCTACATCAGCTTCTTGCGCTCTATTTTTCTCGGGATTGCAACATTCCAAATTGAAACATCACCCTCCAGCTCAAGGAGCAAAGGAGAAGCTTGGGAGCTTCAGGGGGTAAACAAAGAGTCACATGTCTGGAGGAACAGAAACTCAAAAGATTCTGGAGAGCGCCTTCCCAGCAATATCAAACAGAAGTAAACAACTGTCTGGGGGGAAAGGTCTACCCGCTGAACCGCAGAGAAAATGCGCTGCCTGCAGGCTGGAGAGAGAGAGCTCCAGGTGCTCTCCTGTAACTTGTGCACCTTCACACATATTGGTGCTTGGGGCCTTCTGGTGGTCCAGCTGCTTTTGTTTGGAGTCATCCCTGCTCCTCGTAAATAACCTCTCATTTGTACTCCTGGTAGCAATCCCAGTAAAACCTCATCGGTTCGCCATGATCAACAGGTGTGTAATTGTTGCTTTGCTCTGGGATGGGTTCCCTTTCTGGGTAAATAGACATGTGTCTTGCATCCCCCCAGAAGTCTGTCATGCAGTACTGACTGCCTTAACATTCATGTGAAATAACCCCAACAACAGATTAATGCTGGCATTAGTGATGCTGATTTTCTTATTTAAATTGTGATTCCCCCCCATGTGTTGGTATGATGAACAGTTGGTACAGTTTGGGATACTGTTGTTAATCCCAATTCGAAGACAAAGACCACTGACCCAAATCGTCATGGCCAAGTTAAGGCAAGCAATTAGTTACAGCAAGCTTCTGTATTTGTGTACAAGGGCACCTTCCTGTAAGGCAGGGTTTAAGAGGTCAGCATTGGAGGTGGGGAAGACAAGGGTTTTACAGCTCAGGAGTAGGGAGTTCCACATGGGGCATCTGGCAGGCAAACAGGCAGGGTTATAGAAGCAGAATGTAACAAGTTGGTCATAAAAAAAAACTCTTGTGAAACAAAGACATGGTTGCAAGGTGGTCTTAAGGTAGTCATAACAAGATGATCATAACAACAGGTAGTCATAGTAAGGTGGTCCTAACAACAGGTATTCATAGCAACAGGTAGTCGTAACCAAGTGGCCATAACCTAAGGGTTGCTGCTTCCTTGGACAGGTAGTGCAGAACAGTTTGTAGTTAAGATACAGGTGAGGCATAGCAATCCTTGAGAAACAGAGGTTTAATCATAAACAGGAATGAGCCTAGCTTGTCTTTACCATAAGATGGTTTTTAAGCCTAAGATGGATGCAGGCTGGTGCATCATAATACTGTGAGACCCTGGATCATACTTAAACTTTTTGCTTTTATCCAACATCTTCCTGTTGAGTAGTAGAAAACACAAGGACTTAATGTTTCCCATAGGTTCTGCCAAAACTATCTCGGTAAAAGTAGAGCAAACAAGTGTTCCTGAATGGAGTTGGGAGCTGAACTCCATTCTGGATCCTACTGACATCACTTTAATAGTCAGCCTGGAGTGTTAACAGCTTCCTTCAGGTGAGAGAGAGATGGAAGAGCAATAATTTTGCTTCAACCACAGCGAAGCTTCCTCTAGCTTTTCAGTTTTATTGGCTCTCGAATCAACTAAGAGACGTGCCTCAGGGCTGGAGAGATGGTTCCTGTTAAGGACACTTACTTGTCTTTTAAGGACCCCAGTTGAGTTCCTGCCTCTCATGTCAGCAGCTCAGTTACCTGTAACCCCAACTGCAGTGTGTGTAACTTTTTCATGACCTCAGTGAACACTTACATGCATGTAGCATATGCACACAGACACACACACACGAAGAGAGAGAAAGAGAGGGAGGGAGGGAAGGAGGGAGAGAGAGAGAGAGAGAGAGAGAGAGAGAGAGAGAGAGAGAGAGAGAGAGAGAGAGTCCCAGTCAGTTCTCCTTCTTCATGGTTCTTCAACCCTTCGTCTGCTGTTGCCTTCAACTGTAGACTTTACAGAATTTACAGAATTATCTATGCTAAGCTGTGGTGTTTATAAGTGTATTAAGAACATTGGTTTTTCTTTCCTTTTTTTTTTTTTCTTATGTTTCCAGCTCACTGGTCTTATTGAGATGCAGTCTCATGGTAAGTAAAGGGACATCTGTATATTGTAGAATTGTAGAACATATACTCTTTTTAAACCCAGCTCTTTTCCCACCTTAAATTTGCATTTATATTGTTCCATTTAGCCCTCAGTCATTCTTCACACTGAAGATTCTTGTCACTTTGTTTGAATGCATCTCAGTGTGCTTTCTACTCATCACTTGAGGGACTTTTGGTCATTGTTTTGTTTTGTTTTGTTTTTTTGAGACAGGTTTCTCTGTAGCTTTTCAGCCTGTTGTTCTGGAACTCGCTCTGTAGACCAGGCTGGCCTCGAACTCACAGAGATCCGCCTGCCTCTGCCTCCTGAGTGCTGGGATTAAGGGATGCACCACCACCGTCCTGAAATTTGGGGCTATTCTATTCTGATTAAAGCTGCTGTAAACACTTCTGTAAAGGTATTTGTTGAGTGGTGGGGCATCTTTTAATTTATCTTGGGTAAATACATAAAGGTAAGACTGTTGAAATTGATTTCATAAATATGTGTGTATACATATTGCTTATAATGTATGTGTTGAATTTTGTAGGGATAGTTTCCAAATTGGCTTACCACACTGCATTCTCAGTACGGTCTCTATTCGAAATGCCAGTGATTTTTGTGGGCTTTGTCACAGGCAGTCCAATTATCCAGAAATGCGCTTAAACTGGACTCCAGGATTTCTGGCAGTTAGAGAAAAGCGGGCATTCCTCAGGAGCTTGTGAAAGCAACTCCCTCTGCCAAAAGGACTCATTTCCTTTAACTCTGGGCAAGGGACATATGGGCTGCCCGTGGCACCTAGCACATCAAAGCACAGCTGAGCCTCTTGGCTGCCTCAGTATCACAAGTGCCTGTCAAAGTCCACACTAGCATCTCAACCCTTTCACCTCCTTCTCTACTCCAGACCACCCTCTCCGGCTCAGCGGTGCCCCTCCCCCAGCTCCTCACACTCCTCATAACCCTACCGTTCTCACTGTGCTCTCCCTGACTCCTGCTCCCGCTTCTTCTCTCTCAAGCTCTCTCTTTCTCACTGTGGTCTGTTATCTATCTCTTGCTGTCTCTCGCTCTTCCTGACTCCTGCTCCCACTTTCTCTCTCATGCTCTCTCTTTCTCACTGTGGTCTGTTATCTATCTCTTGCTGTCTCTCGCTCTCCCTGACTCCTGCTCCCACTTTCTCTCTCTCAAGCTCTCTCTTTCTCACTGTGGTCTGTTATCTAGCTCTTGCTGTCTCTCGCTCTCCCTGACTCCTGCTCCCACTTTCTCTCTCAAGCTCTCTCTTTCTCACTGTGGTCTGTTATCTAGCTCTTGCTGTCTCTCGCTCTCCCTGTCTCCACGACTCTCTCCCATTCTTCTCTAGCCCTGGCCATGTTCAGTCTACTTCTTTCTCTCTCTGCGCTGGACTCTGCCTGTTCTACCCTCCTATCTACAATAAAAACCTTACCCATAGCCGTGGCACAGCCATGTTGGCAGTTTCTTTACTGCATCCCCTCAAATACAGGGGTGAAGTGCTATCTTATTGTGCTCGTAACCTGCCTTTCAAGGAATATGTCTGTTCCATTAAGTTTGTGGATACAAGCTGATGCGTTATTACCGTCTGAATTTCTGCAGGATTTGTAGTGGTATTCCCCTTTCATTACTTGTATTGATCATTTTTGCTTTGTTTTGTTTTGTTTTCTTCTCAAGACAGGGTTTCTCTGCATAAACAGTCCTAGCTGTCCTGGAACTACTTCTTGTAAACCAAGCTGGCCTGGAACTCACAGAGATCCACCTGCCTCTGCCTCCTGAGTTCTGGGATTAAGGGCGTGCACCACCACCGCCTGGATGTATTGAAAATACATTTTTTCTTCATTTCGTGATTTCTAGAGGATTTCTACACCATTGATACATTATCAAAAAATTCATTGGGTGTTTTTGGCTATTTACAATATATGTTTAAGCTTATTACAGTTGATCTACACATTTTATCTTTGGTTATGAGTCTAGCTTTTACGGCTGAGCCATCTCTCCAGCCCAATCTACACATTTTATATATAAACCACTTTATGCATAGTATATGAACCTTCTGAGTTTAAACTTTTATTTCTTCCCTCATGTCCTCTGGCCACTCTAGTTTATTTTGGTTCTACATCTGCTATTCCCACAACCTAGTGCTATTCTTTTTGCTTTAAACATCCAATTACAATGTAAATATATGTCTATATGGAAATAAAAACTGTAGTTCTTTTTATATTTCTTCTGATATTTCATTGACAGGAATCAGTAATCTCATTACTTACTGTTTCACATTAAATCTATATCTGTGACTTACGTTAATCTATTGCCTTAAAAATATTAATCTACTATTAATCTCACAAATACATTTGTTCATTCTAGACATTGTATTTTTCTTATTTTTTTATTTTTTAAAGTGTTTTTCTAAGTTAGCATAAAAATCAGTGGGTTTTATTATGGCATTTTCCTACTTATATGTCATTATAGCTTGTTCTAATCCATCCATCTCCCACAGGGCATGTCTAGTTCCCCACCCACCTCCTGCTGGGTCTCATCTTCTCCCCCAAAATCTTCCTTTCTGGCTTTCAAGTCACAAATATTTGATTTCTCCCTCCTTTGCTCATCGCACACCCCTTTGTTGGGAACAGGTGAAAGCACCTTGTCCTAAATACTGCCATTTTGACTTCAGACTTCATTTTACCTATAAGGTGAACCAAATTTCATATTTCCATGCCATAGGGGAGCTGGGAGCCTTCCAGTAGCTGACCAACCTCCTCCTTAAACCATAGAAATGGTATGGTATACATCTTTAGTTCTCTAAAACGTGGCTGTTCCTAACATCAAAAAGAACACATGAATCTGATTGGTTGGACTGGAAAGCTTACATTCTATATCGATTGACCATGATGCCACTGATCTTTGAATCCTGCTTAAATACTTGCTGAGATGAACGTTCAGGGTCACAGGCAGCTCCCGAGTCTATACTGTCCAGGACTGGCCAGCCAGTTTCTGTCTGTGCTGCCCAGTAATAATCTTGCTTTGTATGACCTCTTCTGTCTGCTTGGGTTGTTTCGGAGTCCCAGACCACAGCACCTTTAAGACTTTTTTTTCCTCCAGTCAGTAAACAAATACATCAAAAGATTTTTTTTTTCTATCTGATGAGATGATGATGGGATTTATGTCATTTAGTCTATTTATGGCATTTATAATTATGACATTTACTGATTTTTAGAAACTGGGAGCCTCCTATAGATTGAATAGATATTTGTGGTTATTTTACCTTCTTGATATAGTAATCGTTTTAATAATATGTGGTGGCCTTATTTATCTCCTGACTAACTTTTGCTTGGCGTCTCCTGTATTAGATACCTGAATAACTATGACTGCCTGTTTTGTCTTCCAATAAATTTTTCAATCAATAAATTGGCTTCCTTGGTTTCTAACGCTCTTGGGTATCTTTACTAGTGAGATATGTTTCTTGGAGACAGCACATAGCTGGGTCTTGGTTTTCTGTTCTTGTTTTTATTGTTTGTTTTTAATGACAGGGTCTCATTATGTAGTTCTAGATGGCCTAGAATATCCTGTATACACCAAGGTGGCCTCAAGCTCATAAGCTTGTCTATACCTCTGTCTTCTAAGTGTTAGGATTAAAGGCACACATGATCTGGCTCTGCCTGGTCTTGCATTTTAGTCCAGTTAGTTAATCTGTGTCCCTGCACTGGTGAGTTCATCCACTCTGTACTGATAATTATTGTTGAGAGATGTTTACAGATTCCTGTCACTTTTGTTGGTTGTTTCTGACTGACAATTTTTTAATCTTTTATTTCTCCCATATTAGTATGAAGGGCTTTCTGGTTTACTGTACTCTAGATGTGATGTATTTATTCTTAATTCTCCTTTGTTCATCTTATACCTCTTATGAAATACATTCTTTCTGTTCAGTTGGAACCTCCAGCTAACCCCTGCACAGTCCAGAAAGCCCCATTCTTCTCTCTCCAAACCCCACTCTCTGAGAGAGTCTCCTAACAAAGGGAAAGGTGCCAAAAAGCCCAGGTTCACATTCTTGGTGGCTATTGCAGCTCTCCTCCCCGTCCCCTCCCCCAAAGTTGCCAGTCACCCAAGTCCTGGTCTAAGTGCTCAGGTTTTAACCAGACTTGGGCACAAACCCAGCCTGTGGTGGACACATCATCACCCCTCACCTATAATCTATAAAACTTTCCTGCCCTGGCTTCAGCGTGCGGCTTCTCTATCCTCATGAGACCAGCGAACCCACCTGGGAGTTGCTTTGCTCTCAATAAACCTGTTGGTATACTTTTTCAATTTAGCTTGATCTGGCTTGCTGTGTCGGTGGAGAAACTTGTTATTTGGGGCAGAAAACCTGTTGCTTTCCTGGTTTAGGCATTCTTTGTTCTATTTGTGTGGTATTTCATCATGTATCTCCTGAATTACTTAGTGGCCATGAGTAATACCTTTGAATTTGTATTGAAATGTCTTTTTAAATGTCAGTATAAAAATATAGCTTTGCTGGATGTAGCAAGCTTTGTTGGCAATACTTAAAGTATGCTGCTTTATGTTTTACCAGTTTTTAGAGTTGAAAATGGGAAAACTGATGTTTGGCTTTGTAAATGAGCTGTGCTTTTCCTGGGCAGCTTTTAATATTATTTTCCTGTATTTTTGGTGTCTTAACTATGATGTGTAATAGAGGGGTTGGGGGGGCTGAGCCTGTATCGGGTCTAAATGCTTCTTTTCTTTGGGTGTTCATTTCTTTAGAGATTTTTTCCCCTACTATAATTTCATTGACTATATTCTGTATGTCTTTTATTTTTTATCTCAGTTGCTTCTTGTACCCTATTAATTTTAAAGGTTGTCATTTTATCTTCTCTCAGATTTTTTTGGATAGTGTTATCTTCTTTGTTTATTTTTTTCTTTGCTTATAGTTGATTTACTATTTCCTCAACTTTGTCTATCTTTGACTTTATTCTCTTTGTTTGAGTCTATTGGTGATGCTTTCTGCTGTGTTTTTTTTTTTTTTTCACTTGATTCGTTGATATGGGAGTCCCTGAAAATGCTTACACCACCAGGGAGATGCGTAAGGAAAGAAGAACACTCAGTTCAGCACGACATAGATAGCAGGTGCCATTTCGAACTTCTGGAGTCTGACACCCGGCAGTTTATTTCAGGCATGTTAAAGTACAGTACAATCTTGGAAAAAAGTTTCCTGGTAACAATTATCCCATTCCCATGTGCACAGTAAAACTTAAGGTGTGACTATACCAAAACTCATGCAAAGTACATGTGACTTCTTCAATGACGTGTTCCGTAGCTTCAGGGCCTAGTATCTGGTGTGGTCTCTGAGATAGCATAGAGGCCACCAGGCCATAAAGTACACATGGCATCTCCCCTAAAGATGGGTTCCATTGACAGAGAAACAAAGCTCAAGATAAAGGTCTAGGGAGGGAGAATGTGGGATCAATGGTCTGGGGGATTTGGGTGATGAATGGCCCTACGGTAGCAAAGGTCACCAGGTTCATAGCAACATCCCCTCCAGCCTTCCTGCACGGAAGACAGATGGTCATTCCTTCCATTGGGAAGACAACCCTGCCGAGCATGCTTGGTGTGTCCAATGCTTGTCTGTGCGCACTCATACCCTCGACACACTGGGGCTTTCACTTCAAACTATTTTTCAGACCCTCGATTTCTTTGATGTGTCTTTCTACCATTTTGCTGATGTGTTAACCTATTTTTGTGACTTTTTCCCTTTCCAAGTTTGGGATTCAATTACTCTGCTCTATTGTGACATCTTTGAAGTCATTTTTTTTTTTTTGTAAACTCTGGAAGCCACCATCTCATGTTTTACCTGGTTGGTCTTTTTGAATTTAGTTGCTGAGTTATAGTTTTTTAGGTGGGTCATGGGATTTTACTTTCTCATATTTCACAGTATTGTTATGATTTGTGAACCTGTTTGAATATCTCTTCTGGTTTTAGTTGGAGATCTTGTTGAGAAGCCTACTCTTCTTTTGAGATTTATTTATTTATTTGATGTATATGACTTCTATAAGCAGTCCTCTGTTTGTTGTGTGTGCACTGTGACACATACCCACGCAAATAGATAGATAGATAGATAGATAGATAGATAGATAGATAGATAGATGGATAGATGATAGAAGGATAGATAGATAGATAGATAGATAGATAGAGTGCAAATTTTTTTTAAAAAAAAATCCAAGGCATCTGTGGTAGTTTGAATATGATTGGTTCCCATAAGTTCATAGGGAGTGGCACTATTGGGAGATGTGGCCTTGTTGGAGGAAGTGTGTCACTGTGAGGGTGGGCTTTGATCCCCTATATGCTCAAGCGAGGCCTACCTAGTGTGGCAGTCTCTTTCTACTGCCCGGCAGATAAGGTGTAGAAGTCTCAGCTCCTTCTCCAGCACCGTGCCTGCCTGCACACCACCATGTGCCGTCATGATGACAATGGACTAAAGCTCTGAAACTGTAAGCCATCCCCAATGAGATGTTTTCCTTTATAAGAGTTGCCGTGGTCATGCTGTCTCTTCACAGCGGTGGAAATCCTAGCTAAGACAGCATCCAAAAGAAGACCCAACAAAACCAAACTACCCCTTAGGTTAGTAATTCATTTAAAAAATTCTTTATTTTTAAACGCTTTTAACTGAAATGGAATTATATCAGTTTCCCCCTTCTGTCTGACTCCCCCTGTGCCCTCCACTACTCTCAAACCCATAGCCTTTTTTTCTTTATTATACTCTGAATTTTTAACTACTGGCTTGCAACTACATTTGGCTCGGCTTACTTAGACTGCCAGTTACCAGTCCTGCTGTTATCAAGACTTTATCAACAGACTGGAGCATGCCCTCTGACAGGACTATATAAACATGATCTGGACACAGCCCTGCTTCTCCTCACACGCCGTATAAAAAAAGACAAACAACAAACCGTATGTAAGGAAGAGCCCTGCATTCACATGGGGGAAATTCAGTCTATGGTATTCTTTCCTTCTTGTTCGAACCTTAGCTTTTTCTTGAGTACCCAACTTTGTGTAATATTGCCAGAGCTCTTATCGGGAAAATATTTGGGTTTAGATTTCTCTGACTTCTGGAAGTCATGGGTTACATTTCACGGCTAGTTTGTTTCCTCATAGCTTTCCCTCTTTGGACTGTATCTTTCGACTTCTGAGTCACGCATTTTAAAGTCCTGTAATGTCATAGATACGTTGGGTTTTCCTCAGTGAAAAGCTGAAGTGGGGCGGGCTAGGGTTGTACTTACAGGAGATTTTTTTTTTCTTAATTTTATATGAGTTTATCTCATCAGACTTCTGTTCATATTCCAAATCCCAACCTCAGAATAGTATGTTAATTGTATTATAAAAATAGCAAAGAATGTTGATCAGACTTGAGGGTAGAGGAAAGAGTAGACTATTCCAAAAGATTTCTCATTTTGAAAAGTAGACATTGGTGGAGGTGCTATAGTTTGGGGAAAGCATCATTGTCTTCATCTGCAGCCTGTGGCGTTACTTTAGAAGTAAAAGAAAGTTAGTTATCAGGGACTTGCTCTTTGGAAGGATATGGGCACGCTGGCCTCTCCTCTTTCCTCATCTTCCCTTTCTGGCCACCTCAAAGGAGGCAGTTTCCTCTGCCCCACACTGCCACCGGTGCTGTGTCGGCTTAGATCCATGAAGCCTGGGCCCTAAGAGCTTCAATATACAAGACCATTATCAAGGCTACTGAACTGTGTGTTTAAATAAACAGGAGTCATGAGGTGTGTGTGTGTGTAATTAAGCCGTGAAGGAAGTTGTCACAGTGATGGGAAGCTGACAAACACAGGAAGTATGGACGATTAACGTGAGCATCGACAAAAATAATGATTTGAGAGCCAAAACAACAGGAAAGATAGTTCTGTGCCAAACAAACATTAAGACTCAACTGTTACAGGTTTATTATTATTTTTCTTTCCTTAATGTTTATTCATTTACTCTAATGCATAATTTTTGGTTGAAAGGATAGGATCCAAATGTATCTCCGGCTCTGGGTGGGGTCATGAATTTCTGAACTGTCAGGAAGACCTTAAGATGACTATCTAGCAGGAAGTGCTAGGGCAGAAAACAAAAACCTACTACTGTTTTCTCCATTAGGAACTGGCCACCTGGGTGAGGAGACCCCTCATTTGAAGGCTGTCTGCTCCAGAAACTTCAGAGAGAGCATATGGCCTGTCCTAACGTGCAGGTCGTCACAATAATGACCCTTTCCCCACTATATCGGTGAGCTTGGTGAGCTCTATGTCTGTATGACTGAGACCACACCTGACCCTACGTCGATAATCTGCCTTAAGCTTTGTTGTGAACACGGGATTGAGATAGTCGTTACCAGGAAACTGTTTTTCCAAAGCAGCACTGTACTTAAATGCCTAAAAAATAAACCGCCTGGGATCAGACTCGAGAAGTTTGAACCAGCCTGGCTTAGTGAGTCGTGCGGAACTGGGTTTCTTTCCTTGCCTCTCTATTCTGTTTCCCGCCAGAGCATTGGCAGGGAGCCCCACATTTGAGTGCTGCAATTTAGGCCCTGTTCACACCTGGAATTAATACTTGGTTCACTTACATTGTTAGTGGGGGGGGGGGGTATGGGCCTGAGCCATAGCTCCATGCTGCCACCGGTGGCAGGCAATTTGTGGAGTTCCCTTCAGAGTTCTATGGTCAAGCGAAGAATTCTTAACTTCGCCATAGAAGAAAATGTGTGGATGAATGCCAAATGAATCAAGCAGAGTTGAAGATGTTAGGAAGAACACGTTTAGAATAGATTTGAGCATGACTGTTAAGAGAGAGGCCTTCAGAATAAGAACAACATGGATGTAGGCTTCTTGTGGGTGACTGGTGGCTACGTGTCAGTAGTAGCCATAAACATGGGGAGGAAGGGTGGTTAAGACATCGTTTTTATTACCCGTGGGAATACTTGTGAGATTCTCAGAAAAATCCAGGCTTCGTGACGGGAAAAGAGAAAGACCCTGCACTTGGACCTTAAGTGTGATTCCTTGCTATTTTACACTCTTATCTGAAAAGTCTTTACTGTAGTAATTATTTTCTTGTCACTGCGATAAAAAGCGACTTAAGGGAGAGTCTGACTTTAAGTTCCAATGGCTTAGCTGTCTGTAATGGTGGAGAAGGCTTGGTATTAGGAGTGGGAGAAATCACATCTCAACTGCCTACACAAGAAGAAGAGAGTGGACTGCAAGTGGAGCCCGGCTATAAACTCCCAAAGCCTATCCTGAGTGACATGCTTCCATAACGTGCCCCAAACAGTGTCACCTACAGGACACCAAGTGTCCAAAAGCATGCGTCACAGTCAAGCCACATTTGTATAACAGGGAAATAGAGAGGTTGCCTCTCTATTGAGGCAACCATCATAGCAAATACTGCCTTTAATTCTTTTTTTTTTTTTTTTTTGGTTTTTCGAGACAGGGTTTCTCTGTGGCTTTGGAGCCTGTCCTGGAACTAGCTCTGTAGACCAGGCTGGTCTCGAACTCACAGAGATCCGCCTGCCTCTGCCTCCCGAGTGCTGCCTTTAATTCTTGTCTCTCGACTGCCAAGTGGCTTCAACTAGATTCTAAATATGTCCTTTCACTTCCCATGTCCCCTGAAATTTTCCTGTCTTTCTATCCTGCTTCAGTATGAGGAGCCAAAAGAACAAACAAACATATAAATGGAGGCTCACATTATCTCAAATACCACCCATCCTCTCAGACTGAGTCCCGCTGGTTCTTGAAGATGGTAGGCACGGCCATGCTTCAGGGTTTCACATTGTTCTGTTTTACTGCATTGTATGCTGCCCTCTGCTTAGAGTGCCCTTCAACCAGAAACCTACTGTCTCCTTCCTTTTCTCATGGAAGAACCCTGGCTCCGCCCACGTGATGTATATGGGATGCCCAGGTCTGGCTCTCAGACGCCCCTCTCACACTGCCAGCCTTCGGAGGCATCCTTGCCTTTACTACTTCCTCCTGGGCCAGCTTCCTGGTAGGCAGCACCAGAGAATGAGTTCCTGCAGTACCAACTGCTCTGCCCACCAGGCTCTGGGGGCTCAGGACTGAGCAGGGATGGAAGAGAAAAGTAAGGAGAGGAGAGATGGAGGGCAGGGAAACGGGGGAGGGGCGGAAGGGGGAAGGGAAAAGTGTCTCAGAGCCCTGCTCGGCTTGAAAGGTCACTGCTCTGTACCTTGGCATCAGTCCACAGACATCCCAGTTTAGCACTGTGATTGGCCTTAGAGATCAGGCCACTCAGCCACCCAGCGGGCTCCCTCCCTTTCCAGGGGACCTAGGCGCTTGGTTGGAGGGTGAGTGCTGACCGGCAAGGGGCCTGGCCACCTCCCTGAACTAAATTGGTGAGAAAATTAGGGGTTGTAGTGGCCTTCCTGATGGCCCCAGTGCACTGTGGGAAGAGAGGGACAGTGAGAGGATTAGAGGGTCATTTCTCACCTTGAGGTCAGTCACCTCCCCCCAGCGGGGAGAGGACCCCAGAGAGGGGTGGCTTTTGAGAGATTGAGGGTTGGGGGGCGGGAATCTGTGAAAGGCGCTGAGACTGCATGGTCTCAGGATTTGGTCTGTTCTGGGGTTGGTGTGTAGTTGATGAGATCGGGTCCCCTGTGGTCCCCTTGCCACCGCATGCTCCTGGCTGTTTATTTCCCAAATCCACAGGCAGAGCCACAAGCTTGCTGCAGGGATTGCGGATCAGAGGCCTACTGAAGGGAGAGATGTGTACTGTTGCAAGTGTATCTCAAGGAAATAAATCCATCCTTTTTTTTTGTCTGACTGTCTGTCCATCAGTCTTTCCTTTCCTCTCCTCTCCTTCCTTCCTTCCTTCCTTCCTTCCTTCCTTCCTTCCTTCCTTCCTTCCTTCCTTCCTTCCTTCCTTCCTTCTTTCCATCCGTCCTTCCTTAAAAATTTCCCCTTAAAACGATTGTGCAACATGAAGCCCAGATACTTCCTGGGACTCTATTCATTGTACTGTCAAAAGCCTGAAAGGAACTGATTCCGTGATTTGCCCTTCTTGCTTGAAAAAAATTGATGCATAAGTCTGGTTTGGTCTTTTGGGACAAGTTGGCTTGCAGCTGAGCTAAATATGAATTTCAAGCTGGACGAAATGAACCGCCTATACTTCTAAAAATTATTTTATTTTATATGTGCGACTGCACCTGCAAGTATGTCTGTGTACTGTGTTTGTGCAATGCCCTTGAAGGTCAGAAGTGGGCACTGGATCCCCTGGAACTGGAGATACAGGTGGCTGTGAACCTCCGAGTGTGCTGGGACGCAAACCCAGGTTTTCAGAAAAAACAGCCAGTGCTCTCAGCTGCTGAGTCACATTCTGAGCCCCGGGCTCGATTTTATATTCGGACAGAAGTTTGGAATGTCCCCTTCTTTGTTATGCTAGTCTCTGTATTTAAAAATGTTTCTTAGCCAGGTGTGGTGGTGCACACCTTTAACTTCAGCACTTGGGGGGCAGAGGCAGGAGATCTCAGTGAGTTTGAGGCTAGCCTGGTCTACAAAGAGAGTTCCAGGACAGCCAGGGCTGTTACACAGAGAAACCCTGTCTCAAAAAACCAAAAGGAATGAAAGGGGGGGGGGGAGTTTCTTTCTGCAAAATAGGTATACAGAGTTTTTTCTTTTGATTTCTGATCAGTGCCCCCTCAGTGAGATTTCTGAGTTTTAGATACCCATCTTTCTTGCTACATAGTTAGGAAATTCAGCCAGGGTCTGGATTATTAAATCACCCTAGTCAAATCCCAAATTCTCCTGTTACAAGCTAGAACACTAAACTAACTAGCCGTCACTAGAACTGTCAAAACGCTCCCTCTTCATCATTCCTCGGGGCTCTCTTGTAGGGAGGAGAGCATGGGGAGACAGATGCGGTCAAATAGCCAAATGAAGAACGATCCTGAATCTTTGATGAAGAGAGACGAAAAGCCCCTGACTGCTTCCCAGCGTTCCTTTGGGCATGTATGCGATGTTTGACATCTGAGCTTGGATCATGAGAGAGCCAGTCGCACCGTGAGAGAGGCACTGATGTCAAATTCTCACTTGGACATTCTTTACCCAGCGTGTATTTAGAGTGAAAAAACCCCTTTATTACTACAGACAAATTGGAATTAACTGAGGGGCCATTTTAGTTGCATTATCATCTCCACCAGGTAGGTAAGACATTTACACACCTTCCCTAGGTTAGCCACGGCTACAGCTGGGTTTTTATGTTGCTGCTTCTAAATCTGAGATGACAAGTGTTTTTGAGATTTGTGAGGCCAATTCGCTGTCGGTACTGTGGATGTCTATTCTGGTGCCAAACCTTGAATTTGGGTGGCTTGCTAGGGGTTATGTTTGGTTTTTTACTTTCCTGTCCAATCTGGGATTGAAGTGTAAAATGTAGCAAGCCGAAAGGCTGGGCTTTCTTTCGTTTTCACGTCCTGACACGCCATCAGGTGTGTCTGTAAGGAGAGAAGGACTGCAATTGTTTCGCCACGTGCAACCGCATGCATGCTTTTATGGGCGCTAATTCCGCTTTTCATAATGGCCCTATGATGCTGCCATTATTTCCATTTCACGGCGGACACAGCAGGCTGAGGGAGGCGGAATGACTTGTTTATTTAGTGGCGTGCTCATTTATGACTTCAATACCGTTTCTCTATGCTCTTTCTAACCATCAGAGTTAAATCGCTAAAGCCATAGCCTTTGTTTTTAAAATCCTTTTCCAAGGAGGGCAACCTGGCATCTCTTACCAAAACAGAATCTGTGTTTCTCCCTGAGGTTCTTTCATAGCAATGCCTGCGTTTTGCTCTCTGTAGGTTTCCAAGCTGAGTCTTTAATGTTCTCCGTGCCGTGGACCTTGGCAGTCTAGTGAAGGTTTCATGAGAGCACACACGTGGAGAACAGACTGGAAAATACTATTGCCAAAATAGTCAGACACTCTAGTTGTGACGTCATGCTTCCAGTGGTATTTTTGGTTGGTTGGTTGGTTGATTTTATTTTGAGTTTTTCGAAATGGGGTTTCTCTGTATAACCTTTGGCTGGCCTGGAATTTACTCTGTAGACCAGCCTAGCCTCAAACTCAGCAATCTGCCTGCCTCTACCTCCCAAGTGCTGGAGTTAAAGATGTGTGCCACCATACCTGGTGCCTTAAGTGTTTCTTTATGAATGCAGTATAAAGATTTAGTAGTTAGGTCAGTCTAAGCATCGGAGTTGTCAAACAGTGACAAGAATAAATGGCATTTTAAAATACTGAGAGAACTGTAAGGCAGCACAGAAATAGACGCTGTTTCTCTCGGCAACAACGCTCCAAAATGGCTAACAACACTGTAATATTCCCCATATTAATAATTCAAGAATATACTAAATTTCACTTAGGGGTTAGGGTAAACAAAGGCTTTTCTCCTCATCCAGGTTCACAAACCGAATTCCTTTTAGTTTAAGGACAGACTTGGGAGAGGCTGGCTCCGTGTGAAAAGATGATCTTAGCATGCCCAAGGCCTTGAGTTCCCTTTCTTGCACCAAGCATAGCAAATGCCTCTGCAGCATAGCAGTTAAGTCTTTAGTTGTTTTGAGGCAGGAACTCACTCTGTAGCTCAGGCTTCCCTAGAAGACATGGCAGTCCTCTTGCCTCAACCTCCTAGGTCTTGAGGTTACAGGCCTGAGCCACCACCTTCAGCCTGCAAATCTTCTTTATTCTGTTCTTCGGTAAATTCTTGGGTAGGGCTGGTGTCCACCACAGGTCTGGTATAGAATGAGGGCCCCCAGTAATTAGTGCCACTAAGGATGTCACCAGTGCACAAATGTAAGTTACAGTGGTTGAGTGCTTACTATGGACCAGACAGAGTGTGAAGCTTTGAACATCCTAGCTTGTTCAGTCTTCCCAGCAACCGTCTAAGAATGAGACCATTATTATCTCCCAACAGCTTGGAGGACTTCATTCTCTCCTTTTACTATGTGGGTCCTAGGATCCAGTCAGGCTTTGACAGGTACCTTTATCTGCTGAGTCCTCTCAGCATCCCTGGGGCTGAGATGCTAATGTAGACAGTCCATCCCCCAGAAGCCTCGCTTTTGACCATCACATGACAAAATTAGAGTCTTTAAGGGAGAAGATCGTGCCTCTCATTAGTAGACCAAAAGAAAGTAAACATCACATACTGTCTGAGACACAAATCAACCATCAGTATGAGTGCATTTTCTAAAACTTTTCAAGATATCAAAAATCTGTTTTTTGACTTGTACAATATTTTTATGTCCCCATCTACTCTCATCACCTTAAAATGAGGAACTAAAACTGCTAAGATAACTCTAGAAACACTGTGTCGAGAAGAGTTGTCATGCTTTGAGAAAACTAGTTGGGCTTTTTCAGTAATGATGATAGAAATATAATTGAATTCAACCTTAAAACAAAAGGAAAACAAACAAAAATGTCCCAGGGTGAAAACTGCAGTGATCTACCTAGCAGATGGCAGTGGGTTTCACCCATCTGATCTGAACCTTGGAACCAGATGTTCAGTCATTTGTGTTACCTTTGTCCAGGGAAGAAAAACATAAGAGCCACGGGCTATTTGCTGTGTATTGTAAGGCTTTCATAATAAATGACTGGTGTGTGTGTGTGTGTGTGTGTGTGTGTGTGTGTGGTGTGTGTCTAGGGTTAACTAGATATAATAAAGATGGTAGTAAGCCATAGTTAGAACCCCTGAGGCAAGAAGGAACTCAACACGAATAATCAGAGGGAAAGCAAACCACCTGGGACAAAATTGGAACTATATAAACTTGAATTTTGGGAAACCTATGTCTGGAAACAGCTATATAGCCCATTTTGTTTTTAAATAACGGCATAAGTTGTCTTATGTTTACTTTCAAAAGTGAAATATATTTGTTGAGAGTACTATCCACACAGCAATCATAAACATTAATGATAGCATTTCTTTTTATTTTTTTAAAGATATATTTATGACGTATACAGTGTTCTGTCCACATGTATGACTACAAGCCAGAAGACAGCACCAGATCTTATTTTATAGATGGTTGTGAGCTGGAAAAGGGAAGTGCTGGGGTTTAAACCCAGCTACAGAGTCAGAAGTTAGGGCAACACGTGTGTATTCCAGCATTTGAGAGGCAGAGGCAGGAGGATCGGGAATTCATGGCCAGCCTCAGCTACTTAAAACTGTCTAAATGCATCCCTATCCCCAACAAAGCACAAAGGTAAAAATCAAATGAACCAGTTACAAGGGTGATCAAGGTCCAGATTTTTTTCCTGTGCAACACAGATCCAGGCTATTTTCTTGGAAGCCCTAGATTTCAGGAATGCACTAGGGAGAAAGCAACGTGGCGGCAGTGTGGTGGGGTCTGCAGCTGTGCTGGCTTCAGTGGGCATGGGTACTATAGGTTCGTACGATTGAATGCCTAGTCCCCAATTAGTGGAACTGTTTGGGCAGGGTTAGGAGCTGTGGCTTTGTTGGAGGAAGTGTGTCACTGGGGGTAGGCTTGGAGGTTTCAAAAGCTCAGACCAGACCCAGTGTGTCTCTCTAGCATCATGCCTGTCTGTTCTCTGTCATGATGGTCTAACAGACTAACCCTCTAAAAGTATTAAAAAACAAAACAAAACAAAAAAAAACGCTTCCAGTCAGTGATATGCTTTCTTTTATGAGAATTGCCTTGGTAACTGGGTCTCGTCACAGCAATGGAACAGTAACTAAGACAGCAACCCAACTGGTTTTCAGTGAAAGCTACTCAATTTTTATCTTTTCATACCCCATTTGAAGGGGATGCTTTTACTTGCTAATTTTTCTTCAGCCGTCGAACTGCATTTATTTCCTTCTAATGTCTGCTAATGAGAGTCACTCAACTGAAACGACACGAATTGTGTGTTCTAGGATATGCTTTAAAACTCAAGAGCATTGGAAACAAACCTAAGTTAAAGATGATGATCATTTTGTAATGTGCATATGTATATACATTTGTAATATATTTTAATATATTTTTGTGATGTATACATTTGTTATATATATACATATATACATACATACATACATACATACATACACTACAGTTTGAGGAGAAAAGGCACCAGGAAATTTAATGTTGGAACCAAGGCTTGTGCAGAAAGAGATTTTTAAAAAATGGCTTGATGTGAAATGGAATAATGGGAGTGGTGCCCCAAGGCTAGACCCCACCCAGCTAAGCTTCCATCTTGTGCAAAGGAAAACCGTTGCAGCAAAGGAAAGCTTATGCAAATGTAACTCAGTCCATCCCAAGCAGGCAGTGGAACTTGGCAGCATCAGCCACATGGTCCCATGCTTTTAGCTTTAGAGCCAGAAAGGAGGCATGAGTAAAGGTGTTCTGGAATCTTCCACACATGCTGTTGGGGCCAGGCATTTGTCAGAGGAGTCCCCGAGTGGAAACCCGGAGAAGCCATTGCGTGAAGCTGTAAAATTGAAGCCTGGGTTGTGTTGAAGACCCCAGGATGTTGGGGGAGCAAAGCTGTGGTATATCTGCCAAGAAGAGTTGCATAAAAGCAGTGGAACCAGCCCAAGTGACAGAAGTGTGTTGCAATCAGCAAAATGGGGAGTATGGGTTCATCTGATCCCTTTGACTTGGACGTAGAGCTACATGGGTCAGAGTTTGCCCTATGGCTCTTACTTTGGTTCAATATCTTCTCACTATGCCCCAATTTCTTTATTCTGGAATGATAATATATATATACATATATATGTATATATATACATATATATCCTGTGCCATTGTATGTTGGAAGTATGCCCATTGCTTTTCAAATTTACAGAGGGTTACAGCTAAGAGACTGCCTTGTATCTCAGAAGAGACTTTGGACTTTTAATCTGTCTTGAGACTGCAAAAGTCTAGGGGCACTTTTGAAGTTGACCTAAACACATTTCGTATTATGATATAGCCACAAACATATGGGAGCAATGGGGTGGAATGTGGTGATTTGAATGAGCATGGCCCCATAGGCTCATTTGGTTGAATACTTAGTCCCCAGTTGGTGGAACTGTTTGGGAAGGATTAGGAGGTTGTAGCCTTGTTAGAGGAGGTGTGTCCCTGGGGGTGGGCTTTGAGATATCAGAAGCCCAGCCATTCCTGGTTGGCTCTCTGTCTTGTGACTGTGTTTTGAGATGTAAGCTCCCAGCTGCTGCTCTAGCACCATGCCTGCTTCCTGCTGCCATACTCCTTGCCATCATGGTCATGGTCTCACTCTCTGATGGTATAAGCCCTCAATCAACTCTTTCTTCTGTGAGTTACTTTGGTCATGGCAGCTTTTTTTTAATATTTATTTATTTATTATGCATACAATATTCTGTCTGTGTGTATGTCTGCAGGCCAGAAGAGGGCACCAGACCTCATTACAGATGGTTGTGAGCCACCATGTGGTTGCCGGGAATTGAACTCAGGACCTCTGGAAGAGCAGGCAATGCTCTTAACCACTGAGCCATCTCTCCAGCCCCTGGTCATGGCATCTTATCACAGTTAGAGAATAGTAACTAAGATACAGATCATGCTTGGCTTCCCAGAATATGGGTGGTGAAGGCAAGAGGCTCAGGAGCTCAAAGTCATCCTTGGCTACATAGTATGTTCAAGTCTGGCCTGGGTGTTTTGTTTGATTTTCAGGGCTCCACAAGCAGTGTGACTTATTGGATGGACACTGGGGTGGCTCAGAAGGTAGAAGGAAGAGCTGATACAGAAGACAGGCAGGAATCAGAGCAACCCAGACCTTCCTAAAACACCTTGACTCTTTTTTTTTTTTTATGGTTGTTGTTGTTGATGTTGTTGTTGTTTTGGTTTCTTGAGACAGGGTTTCTCTATGTAGCCCCTAACTGTCCCAGAACTAGTTCTATAGATCAGGCTGGTCTCAAACTCACAGAGATTCACCTGCCTCTGCCTCCTGAGTGCTGGGTTTAAAGGTGTGCGCCACCGCCGCCCAGCAACAACTTGACTCCTGATGATGCTGCATGCTGGGCAGGCCTGAGTCTCTGCATTTAGGTTTCAGATTCCCAAGAGAATCTGAATTATCCACCTGGGTCCAGCGTCCACAGTCCTGTCTTCCCCTCTCTCTTCCTTCTTCCCTCCCTCCTCCCCTTTCTCCTCCTCTTTCCTCTTACTTCTCCCTCTCCTCCTCTTTTTCTCTCATCTTCTTTTCTCTCCTCTGCTTCCTTCATCTTCTCTCATCTTTCTCCTTCCCTTCATCCCAAGACAGGGTCTAATGTAGCCCAGGCTGGCCTCAAACTCCATTTGTAGCCCAGGATGATGACCTTGCTAGGTTTCTAGGTTTCTTCTTCTTCTTCTTCTTCTTCTTCTTCTTCTTCTTCTTCTTCTTCTTCTTCTTCTTCTTCTTCTTCTTCTTCTTCTTCTTCTTCTTCTTCTTCTTCTT
>NW_026067892.1:21092866-21113174 GCF_014885135.2 Alexandromys fortis | reverse complement strand
AAAGGTAAAAAAAAAAAAAAAAAAAAAAAAAAAAAAAAAAAAAAAAAGCACAGCCTGTCATGCTGTGGCTGTGGGCAAAACAAGTGTGCAAACGTGCTTGACCAGGCCACCACACATCAGGACTAGGATGTGGCAGCTATGCAAACAGGTGTTCTCAGGCTGCCACGTGGTGTCCCTGGAACATAGCAGCCAGGCATTCAAGGATGCCGGCACCACCACGTGGTAGTGATGGGGCACCTCACAGGCGTGGAAAGGTGTCCTTGAACTGCCAAGCATCGACCCTGGGGTATGGCAGCCTGTGAACAGAGAGGCCCACGTTGCTCTGTGGCAGTGCTGGGCGTGGCGTGGCACTGGTGTGAAGACGTGAACCCGTGTTGTCAGGCGAAAAGCACGGTGTGAACAGGCAGGCTCCCATCACCCTGCGGCAACACTGGAACCCTGACCCAGTGGGAACAGGTACGCCTGTGCCGCCACTTGTTGTGACGGGGACCATGGCACGTGTGCAAAGAGGCACGCCCAGACTGCCATATGGCAGTTCTGGGACACGGTAGGCGGGCAAAGGGGGATGCCTATGCCACCATGTAGCCGCACTGGGACACGACAGGCGTGCAAACAGGTGTTCACAGGCTGCCGCATGGTGGACACTGACGCAGTGTGCATATGAACAGGCACACCTAGGTTGTCACTTAGTGGGGTGGAAATACAATATTTTATAAGCAAGCAAGCATGCGCCCCCACTTGTGTTACCTACAAACACATGAGTCCGTGCCATTAAATGCCAGAGCTTGTATACAGCTGGTATGAGATGAGCCTGAACACAGCTGGTGTGAGATCATGCATACTTATACCACGCACAACACAGCTGTGCCTGCACCTCATGTGTTGGTGTTGAAGTATGGTACATGTGTGAGCACGCATGCCCAGGCTGCTGCGCGGCAATACTGGGACATCGCACAGGAGCAAAGAGGCGAGCCCAGGTCACTGTGGGGAGGTGCTAGGACATGGCAGGTGTGTCCAGGCAAGCCGTGAGGCAGCACGGGGACCTGGTAAGTTTGTAAACAGGGGTACGCAGGCCACACATAGTACAGAGATACAGCAGAGGTGCCAGTAGGCGTGACGTCGTGGCACCTGGATACAGCACAGAGGTGAATAGACACGCCCACCCCTAGGGGCTGGCACTGGGTGTGTTAATAGGCGAGCTAGCACCACCATGTGGCGGCCATGGGACACAGCACCGGTGGAATGTGGCACATGTGTGAACAGTTGTATCTAGGCTATCGTAGGGCAGCCCAGGAACACAGCAGGTAGGCGAATGGATATACTAGTCCTGCCGTGTGGTGACGCTTTGAAGCAGCAGGTACGCAAACAGGTGAGCTGTGTCATCGTGTGGTGGTGTTGGAAAATGGCAGAGTGGTTAATCCACACCACCATGTGGCTGCACTTGGGAATGGCATGTGTGTGAACAGGTTAGCCCAGGCTGCTGCATGACCACGCTGAGGCACGACAGTCTAAATGCATAGTCGTGCCCAGACTGCCACGAGGGGGTGTTGGAACATGGAAGGCACGTGGGCAGTGAGTCCCAGGTTGCTACATAGCAAGACTCAGACACCTCATGCAAGTAAATAGGAAAGTCCCGGACAATATGTGGTAGTCCTGATACACGACGGGGGACGGGCAAGTGAATAGGTGTGTGCAGGCCACTATGCCGCAGGTCTGGGACATGGCAGGTCTGTACACAGGTGTATCCAGGTGGTATATGGCAGGACTGGGATATGCACGGGTGCAAAGAGACATGTCCATGCTTCCAAACACGGATGGATGTGAAGAGGTATGTTTGTGCCTGCCATGTAGCATCACGAGGGCACCAGAGGTGCACAATAATGTGGTGGCACTGAGACATGGCAGATGTGCAGACAGGCCTGCTCATGCTGCTTTGTGGTACCACTTGGCTAGGGCAGGCGTACAAAAGGCACGCCTGTGCTACCATGTGCTGGCGCTGGCATATGAATAGGCCTGTCTGCCACCCTGTGTGAGCACGGGAACACGGCAAGCGCATGAACAGGTATGACCACACCACTAAGTTGAGGTGCTGGGACACAGCAGGTTGGAGCCCACACTATATCACGTGGTGTGGGCTGCGCTGGGGCCTGACATGTATGCACACAGATATTCCTGAGCCACCACATAGCAGCTCTGGGACGCGACAAGCATGCAAAAAAGGCGTTCACAGAACGTCCTACGGTGGATACCAACAGAGCACACATGTGGACAGGCAAGCCTAGACACATGTGCCGCATAGTGAAGTGCGTGAACATCAGGTGTGTATACGGGCGTGCCTCCATGTGGTGGCCCTGGACACGCAAACAAAACATGCATGTGCTGCCACGTGGCAGTGTGGGGACACAGCATAGATATGCACATGTCAGTCCGTGCCACCGCATGGGGTACTAGAACATGGCAGGCGTGCAAACAGGTGTTCACCTGGCAGGCACAACAGCAAGCATGCCTGTGCTGCCATGTGGTGGCATTTGGAGAGAGCAAGAGGATGAGCAGGCATGCCTACCGTTCCAAACGGCAGTACTGGGCGTGGCAGGTGTGCAAACAAGTGCTTCTGAACCGCCACATGGAGGTGCTGGGACACAGTAGACGTGCAAGCTGGAGCCTTCAAACAGGCATGTGCATGCCAGCACAGAGTGGGTGGCACTGTGCTACCGCGGGCAGGTGAGCATGCACGCCCGGGACACCACGTGGCAATACTTAGACAGGGCCTGTGTATGAACAGGTGGGCCTGCACCCGCAAGTGGCAGCGCTGGGGCAGAGCAAGTGTTCTGTGCCACAGTGTGGTGACACTGGGATACAACATGCCCACGAACAGGTATGCCATGCCAACGTATGGCAGGGGATACAGCAACATGCAAATAGGTGTGCCTGCATGGTCACGTGACACAAGGACATAGCAGGTATGAATGTGTGTGCCCATGTCACCATCTGGCTGTGATAGGTGTGCCCTCACTGCCCCATGACGGTGCTGGGACATCACAGGCATAAGCAGGTGGAGAATGCATCCCCTACTGTGGTCCTGGACGTAGTATACATGCAGCCAGGCCTAGACCACTATGCTTTGGCACTGGTACACACCAAGTGCGTGTACATGCCTTGTCAAGCCACCCTATTTCAGTGCGAGGGCTCACAAGGTGCACAAACATATGTGCCATCCCACTACACGACAGCCCTGGGACGTGAGAACAGACAGGCCAGTGCCACCACTGTGACACGGGATGGGTGCAAACAGGCGAGCTCATGTTGCCGTATGGCGTCACTAGACACGACACAAGTGCAGGCGCGTGTGCCTGAGCTCTGGAACAATGCAGGCATGTGAATAAGTCGGGGCCCATTGCCGTGTGGTGGCACTGGGGTGTAGAACAGGCTGCCGTGAGGTGGCACTGGAACACAGCAGGCGTGTGAACAGGTGAATTCAGGCAGAACGTAGCCGTGCTGGGATACGGCAGGGGTGCAGGCAGGCATGTGCAGGCTTCACGTTGCAAGGCTGGGCCATGGCATGGTTGCAAACCGACGTGACTACACCATCATATGGTGACACCAATACAGCAGGTTTTACAAATGTGTGTGTCCACGATACTACATGGTGACACGGGACATGACAGAAGTGCAAACAGGCGTGCCTATGCCACCTTGTGGTGGCATTGGGACATGGCAGGCATGCAAACAGGTGGGCCATCATCACCCCCATGGTGGTGTGGGCACGTTCCAGTATGTGAATACGTGCACCAACAGGCACTCCCATGCCACCATATGGTATCATTAAGACACATTAGCATGCGAATTGGCATGCCTGTGCCACCAGGGGTCAGTGCCAGGACATAGCAGGCCCATAAAACATCATGCCCATGTTACCACGTGGCAGTGCTGGAAAACAGCGGGCACTCAGACAGGAAGGCACAACAGCACGGTGGCACTAGGACATAGCAGGTGTGACACACTGCCACATAACACATCGCCTGTGTAAACGGGCACGCCTCTGCTACCAGGTTACTGGGACACAATAGGTATGCAAGCAGGAATGCCCACACTGCATGAAACATTGCAGGGCACCGCAGGTGGACAAACTGGTGGTGTTGGAACATGGTGAGCCTGCACCACAACATGCCGGCACCAGGACACGTCCCGCACCCAGGCACACGGCCCCAGACTGCCAGGATGGGTGCTGGGAAACAGCAAGAACAAACAGCCACCTGGCAGAGATGGAACACGGCAGGCACTTGAACAGATCTGCCCGTGCCGTCAGACGGTGGTGCTGGGGCACGGCATATACCTGAACGGGTATGCCAGGAGCCACTAGGAGATGGTAGGCATGAAGATGCGTGCCTGGGCCTCCACATGGCGGCACGGAACTTGGCAGGTGTGTCAGCCATGCTGGGACGTGAAGTGGGTACAAGATGTGCTTCGCTGTGACATGAGAGGTAGCCTGTGGGGGAAGCCAGGTCGTGGTGTTGGGACACGGCAGGCGAGAACATGGTTGCTTTGCACTGCCGCATGGCAGCTCCGGAGCATAATAGGCACGCAAGACAGGCACCAGGTGGCAGAGCTAGGATACAGCAGGCATGTGAACGGAGGTGTTCAGAGAGGCATGCCCGTGCAGCCGTGTGCCAGTACCAGGACATGACAGACACGGCCAGGCCTTCCTACAAAAAACCACACGATGGCACTGGGACACAGCAGGAGGGGGCGGGCATGCCCGCGCTACCAAGTGGGGGGCAGCGGACCTAGCAGGCATGCGAAACAGGCTCCAGGTAGTGGTACTGGGACACAGCAAGGCCCCAGACAGGCATATCTGCACTGCTACATAGTGGTGGACACAGTACGTTCAAACATGTGCCCAGTGGCGGGATGTGGCAGGTGCACAGAACGAGCATGCTGGGACATGGCAGGCACGCAAACAGGCATGCTCGTGACACCAGGAGGTAGGACTAGGGGCGAGAACAGGAGCGCCTGCATTGCCATAGTGCTGAGACATGTCAGGTATGCAAACAGGTATGCTAGACTCCATATGGTGGCACTGGGACATGGTGAGCCTGTGAACAGGCATGCCAGGCTGCCATCTGGAAGGGCTGGGACATAACCAACAGGCTAACATGCATGCCCATGCTGCCATGTGGAGGTGTGCAATAGGTGTGCTCATTCCGCCATGGGACGCTGCTTGAACAAAGAAGGCAGGCATGCAATCAGGAACGCTTGTGCCGCCCAGTGGCACAATGGAGACACAGTAGGCACATGAATAAAATGCGTCCACACTGCCTGCACAGCCATGTGGCATCACTTGGGAACAGGCGTGCCCATATTGTGGCACAGTATGTAGCATTACGAGGGCACTGTAGAACACTGCAACTGCCACATGGCAGGGCTGGACATGACCTGCTTGCAGACAGGCATTCCCATGCTGGGACGTGGCCGGAGCACAAACAAAAACCTCCATATCCCCAGGGGATGGTGCTGGGAGACAGAGGGCATGCAAACCGGCATTCCCGTGCCACCAGGTGGCAGTGCTGAGACACGGCAGCCGTAGAAACAAGGGTGTCCGTCCATGCACCTACCTGGTACTCCGGGATACAGCAAGCACACAAAAAAAACATGTCCACGCCACCACGTGGCAGCAATGAAACACGGTAGGTACGTGAACAGGTATGCCCAACACAACATGCACCAGAGCAGATGCGCCTGTGCCTCACAGCAGGCATGCAAACAGGCACGGCGTGTCGAGTTGCAGCATTGCCGGGACAAAGCAGGCATGGAAATCGGTGTGTCCGTGTCACCGCATGGAAGCTTTGGGACATAGCAGGCGTACAAACAGGCAAGCCTGCCCTGCAACATTCCAGAGCTAGGAATCATAGGCGTACCCTGGCCACCAGGTGGCAGTGTTGTCTCTGCTGCAGCAGCTTGATGCCATGTGTCTCACATGTGAACACATGTGGCAATGCTACCATGGTACGATGCTGCAGGAAAGGCAGAGATCACATGTGATCAAGCGCGCTAAGGCTGCCGTAGCACGGTCATGTGGCGCATCTTGGGTACGGTCACACATGCCCACACTACCAAATATGGTGCTTCCGCACAGCTCATGTGTGACCCTGCATGCCAGTGCAGCAGAGAATGGTGCTAAGACAATCCCTTTTGTACACAGGCATGCGCATGCCACCAAGGCGCAGCACTGTAGCACGGCTCACGTGTGAGTATGAGTGTAGATGCAATAGGCTTTAATAGTGTCGTAAACTATCACTGAACACACTTTATTTCTGTGGTTCTAGAGAACAAGATCTGGGCAAACTAAGGGCAAGTGCCCCGACTGAGCAATGTTCCAAACACTCCATTGAGGGCCTAAACTGAGCCTCAAGTCATTGCATTCTAGACTAGCCCTTTGGTGGTTAAAGAGAGATAATCGTGTATTTAAAGGTGTGCTTTTTCATTCACTGAACAGATGCTTAGGGAAGACTGTCATGTGCCAAGCATCATGCTAGGGTTGGAGATCCATTGGTGTATAAACAGCTATAGTGTTTACATGTGTGTGTGGTGTGTGTGTGCAAACAGATAAGGCTGAGTGAGCATTCCAGTGTGGGAGAGCACAGCTTATGTATTCAGTCTTTGATCAATTCCGGGAAGGGACATCAGGAAGAAAAGCACAGAAGACTGGAAATGTAGGTTAGCTGGTAGACGACTGTCCACTTAGCATACAGTTATATACAGCTTTGGGTTCTATCCCTAGCCGTACATAAACTAGGCATGGTAGCCCATACTTGGAATCCCAGCCCTGTTGAAGGAAGAGGCATGAAGATCAGAAGTTCAAAGTCACCTATGGCTAATTCCAAGCCAGTTTAGGTTATATAAGACCCTGTCTCTTGGGGCTGGAGAGATGGCTCAGAGGTTAAGAGCACTGACTGCTCTTCCAGAGGTCCTGAGTTCATTTCCCAGCAACCACATGGTGGCTTGCAACCATCTGTAATGAGGTCTGGTTCCCTCTTCTGGCCAGCAGGCATACAGACAGAGAGAACACTGTATACATAATAAATAAATCTTTTTTTTTTTTTTTAAAAAAAAGACCCTGTCTCAAAGAAAAACAAAACTTCTACCATACACAGGAAAACAGGAAGCTTCTTTAGCAAGCCTTAAGCAGATGGCTGGGTATTGTTCTATATTGTGTAGGACAAGAAATAGCTCTTTGCGAATAGAGGGAGGAAGTGGTTTCTTTGAGAGCCATTGGCAACGATCCCTGCCTATTTGCAGTGTAAACACTGGGAGGCTCCTATGTTTCTCTTCAAAAGCAAACAGCAGGACCAATTTAGGTGGTGAGCACCTGTAATCTCACCTCTCTTGAGGCAGAGCGGGGAGACAGAGAGCTAGGAGGCAGCCTGGGCGATGAATCGAGGCCTTGTACTTGGTTGGCCTGTATTCCCACTTATGCAGTGGTTTCTGTCCCTGCATTCTCCTCCAAACAGGCAGTAATGCTTAACACCCCAGAGATTACAGGGATGCTCAGCTGGAGGCCGGGATGGCAAAGAGCAATTCCCGTATTCCAAGGTCAAAATGTGAATGTGTGATCTTATTAGCACGGTGCAGACTGTTGCAACCGTCTGAGGAAAGAAGACATTTCCGTTTAAAAGAGGGCGGCTTATGAAGGGCCACTCCTCTATGTGTGTGTGTGTGGGGGGGGGGCAGACCAGGCACTGAGCACACTGATTCTCAGTCCTCCAAATGAGGAGCCACCTTCCTGTCTGAGACTTTTCGAGTTTCACATCACTGAATGAATAAAAAACTGAGATTTCTGGCATTCTCACCGGGTGAGTTTGAACTCTTGATAAGTTCATTTGGGTGGAAGAATGCGGGGAGCTGCCAAACTCCACAAATCTTTCAGACAGCCAAGTCTGATTCTGCTTCTAAACAGAATCATTTTTCTCAAACATGACTTGTTTCCACCAAAATGTTCTATGGTAAGCATTTTCTATGCTCGGTAGAATAGCTGTTAGATATTCCCCTGCTAATTACAGAACTTGAACATTTAATAGCCATGACTCCTTATTTTCAGGGGATGTTATGTTACCCCAGAACCCTATGCAAGAGGAGGAAGGAGTCTGCTAGAGCAGTCGCACTAATCCTACACCAAACTCCATAAACGCCCGCAGTATTACCAACGATATGTTCATAATACTGATACAAGTCCTAGTATACTGTACGTACTTGAAGATATGTTGAATGAAGAATTAAAGTAGACTTTCTCATAGTAATGACTCTTTTTTTTTAAAGGTAGTATGCCCCCGGTGCCCCTGTTTCCCACTTGGGAAACAGGTACCCCTCCTTTCAGGATCTGTTGCATCTGCAGCTGGGTGTTGTGGTGAACACCTGAGTCCTAGCACACTGGAGCCAGAAACAGGGGAATTGCTGAAAGTTCGAGACTAGCCTGGTCTATGCAGCAAAACCATAACTCCGGAATTAATGAGTATAATACAGTCTGACCTGGCTAGTTTTATGTTGGCTTGATACAAGTTAGAGTTATCTGAGAGGTGGAAACCTCAATTGAGAAAATGCCTCCATAATAGCCAGCAGTAGGTTTTTTTTGTTGTTGTTGTTTGTTTTATTAGTGATTGATGAGGTAAGGGTCCCCATCCTACTGTAGGTGGGCACCATATGTAGTCTGGGCCGCCAGCTCACAAATAATGACATGGAGACTTATTATTAATTATGAAAGTTCAGTCCTAGTTTAAGTTTGTTCCTAACTAGTTCTTATAACTTAAATTAACCCATTTCTATTCATCTAAGTTCTGTCACATACCGCCCATCCTCTTTCTTTCAGGTCTCCTAGTGTCTCTCATTCCTCCTCCTACTTCCTCTCTCTTCCTGGAAGTCCACCTATACTTCCTGCCTAGCTACTGGCCATTCAGCTTTTTATTACACTAATCACAGCAATATGCCTTCACCCTGGGCTGGTGGTCCTAGGTTCTATAAGGAAGCAGGCCGAGAAAGCCATCGGGAGCAAGCCAACAAATAGCACCCCTCCATGGCTTCTGCCCCAGCTCCTGCCTCCAGGTTCCTGCTGTTTTTGAGTTTCTGAGCTAAATGATTTTGATGATCAACAGTGATATGGAAGTGTAAGTCAAATACAAACGAACCCTTTCCTGCTCAAGTTGCTTTTGGTCATGGTGTTTCATCACAATAGTAACCAACCCTAAGATATCATCTAATGGCTCTTTCTGTCAGTCCTAGGGGCTGCAGATGGTGGTGTGGTCCTACAGTACCAGCTATTCAGGAAGCTCAGAATGGACATGCAAGGCTTCATTTGACTGTCAACAGTTCACAAAAATGCCTGCTGACTTCCTGTTTCTCTTCCAAAGACCAAGTCATGTGCTCCATTTCCTCTTGGAACTCAGATGATGTGAATATCTTGTGATAATCTTATCTGCTCAAACACTATTTTACTCATCATTGCTCTACCTACATTTTAAGGATAGAAGCAGTTCTTTCTTTCCACAACCCTTCTTTCTTTATTTTGGTTTTCTGGGACAGGGCTTCACTCTGTAGTACTGCCTGACCTAAAACTCACTATGCATATAAAGCTGGCATCAAACTTAATAGCATTCGCCTTCCCTCTTCTTCTCAAGTGCTAGAATTTGCCAGCACACTCTGCTTCTTTGACATTTTAAACCAGAAGTGGGACTAACAGCTAAATAGAAAGATTGGAAACTTCACAAACCCTTTAGTAGCTGGAGGGGGAACACACACTAGGCAGGCAAGGCACGGTGCCTCTATTCCAGATGCAAAATAAGATTGATAAATACAATTCTGATAAATCTTTTCTTATGCAGTACGGAGGTTAAGACAAACAGGGGAGGGCTGGAGAGATGGCTCAGCAGTTAAGAGCACTGGCTATTCTTCGAGAGGATCTGGGTTCAGTTTCCAGCACCTCCGTAAGTGGCTCACAACTGTCTGTAACTCTAGCTCTAGGGGATCCTCTACCCTCTCTAGCCTCTGTGGATGCCAGGCATCCACGTGATTATACATACATAGCAGGCAAAACACTTGTACACATGAAATAAAAATAAAGAATAGAAACCTTAAAGACAGAGAAGGAGAAGCCGCAGCTATGAACAGCTCGAACTTTAGTGCCTTAATATAATTTTGTTTTTACTCAAGTTGTCCGGTAGAGACTGTCAAGGTAGTGGCTGTCACCTCCCAGGCTTTGCCTGTTGTTTACTTGTTTACTGCTCAGTGGCTTCATCTTGTTTTTGTCTGAGTCAGGGTGTTGTAGAACACTATCCTCCGATCATTGCCATCTTCAGAGCAGCTGCAACTACCTCCAAGTGAACCTTAGAACCATCTCTGTTGCTGTTTCCTCAAAGACGTGGATAGGGAGAGTCGCTAGACTCCCTGAAGGCAAGGGCAGGAGCATATATGCAATTTTACATACATACAGCTGTATGTAATTCTGCTAACATGGTGTGTGTGGTTGAGTGGTCTCAGGAAGTGCTAGAGTGTACAGAGGGTGGAAGGTTAAGTGAGGAGGGCATCCATTAGCACAGCTATGGGGAGGTCGTCACCCGTACTTGGGTGAGACTCTCCAGTGAAATGCTGCTTTGAGGTCACGCACGAACAAATTAATTGGCCCCAGCTAATCTCAAAGATAATAAAGAGCAGACACGTCCGGAAGAGAAAAACCCTAGACATATTTGATGAACTTCCTTAGTGAGGTGGCCTTGCCATGACAACCAAGGGCAGAAATGCAGTTAATTCAAGTTGTGCGGTTCCATCCTCTGGTGATTTGAATGAGAATGGCCCCACAGGCTCATGGATTTGAATGTCTGATCACGTCACAGGGAGTGGCACTATTTGAAAAGATTAGGAGGTGTGACCTTCTTGGAAAAGTACATCCCTGGGTGGGGATTTTAAGATTTTCAAAAGCCGCAGCCAGGCCCAGTGGCTCCCTCTTCTTACTGGCTGCAGATTCAGACGTAGAACTCTCAGCTGCTTCCCCAGCGCAATCTGTCTGTGTGCCACCGTGCCTCCTGCCATGATGACAATGGATTAAACCTCTGAAACTGTAAGCCAGCCCCAACTAATGCTCTTTTATTAGCATTGCCATGGTCAGGGTGTCTCTTCACAGCAACACTGACACATCCAAAACAAATCACAACTGATTTTTTTCTATTATTACTAGGAATTGAGCCCAGGGCCTCAGGCATGCCCAGCAAATGTTTTACTATTGAACTACATCTCCAGCCTCCTTTACAAGCTTATCTTTAATGGCTCCCAAGTAGCTGAGATAAAAGGAATGTACCACCCACCGTGCCTGGTTGGCTTAATTTTAAGTAAGACTGGGAGTAGATTAGTCAGAATTTTAGCATTTAGACCAGTCTCTATTGTGGAGTAGAAATCTGTTTCACATCAACAATCTGTTAGAGTATGTTTCATCCCTAGAAAGGCCTCTGGCACTTCAAAAGAATATGGTTGATTAGAGGCTAGTTCTTTAGCGTCTCAACAACTTGGTTCACTTTTCTAACTCTTTTTCGTTTGTTTGTTTGTTTTTCGAGACAGTGTTTCTTTGTAGCTTTGGAGCCTGTCCTGGAATGAGCTCTTGTAGACCAGGCTGGCTTCGAACTCACAGAGATCCTCCTGCCTCTGCCTCCCGAGTGCTTAATACTAGTGTGCGCCACCACTACCCGGCCACTTTTCTAACTCTTTATGTTGGTTGTTGATACACTATTCTGCCAGTTTCCAATTCTTACATAACTAACAGGTCCTGGCGTGTTAGTTTGTAGATACATGAAGTCATATACAATTGAACATTAAGGTCAATGCTCCTGTACCATTTAGCGTAGGGTCCTTTTTTGCACTAATTCCCACAAACTCACATACACTTATTCAGTGTCTGAGTTAATCCCAGCTATGGCATTCACATCCAGGAAAGAATAATAGGAAATCCACTTACAACTCCCAGAAACATCTGCTGCCCTTGTTTTGGTCATTGTCACAAAAGTGACGTTAGCTTCTTATTGATGATATGACATATGATGATATTGGTCAGCACGAAGTCTTCATCTTGATACAAACTTATTCTCTTACAGTTCTGCATGCCAGATCTCTGGCCCAAGTCTCATTAGATAAAAACTTCAAAACCTTAGCAAGACTGAGCTCCTTCTGGGAGCTCTAGGGAAGAACACAGTTCCTTGCCTTTCCAGCTTCTAGAAGCTACCATGCTACTTAGCTTATGGCTTCTCTTCCACATTCAAAGACAGGTATATTGATCTTGTCCTAGTTCTTGGGAAGCTGAGGCAGGAGGACTGCCATGAGTTCCAGGCAGCCTGAAAACTGACAAATGAAAAATCCCAAACGGAGTTAGGAATAGCACATCTATCTGCCCCTGCTTTGGTCCTCACAGCTGGGTCTCTGTGGCTACCAAGAAGCCCTTGTATTTAGATTAGCTCCACAGGATAGTCTAGGCTGCCGTTCCCAGCTCAAAGACCTGTAATTTAGTCACATTTGCAAAGCTCTTTTGCACACATGCCAGCACACTCTCAGGCTCTAGGGATTAGCAAGTGACCATCTTTTATAGAGTCATTATGGCCACCATAGTGGCATCCATGCCTGCTGAGGCCACATGATGTGGTGAGCTCACGGGTCCAGCATGGGCATTTTTCTCAGCGTGACGGTACTGGGGTGTTACTGTTCTCCCCCATTGCAGCTGAACTCTAACACCCCTCATGTCTTGACTGTAAGATGGGAGAAAGGCTCCTGTTTCCAGGGTCCAGCCCTCTGGGCTCGGTGACTCGGAGACTCGTTGTCACAAGAAAGCCTCTCTTAAATTTTCCTGTGTCAAAAGTAAATAATACACCACTTGCTGCTTAAAATACTTCAGTGCCTTCTCATTATACTTGTTCCAGCAAAAAAAGCAACGTTTATAAGCCTTTTATGCCCCTCTAATCTCGCCGAGGACTTCCTTCCTTCTTTACTGTACTCTAGCTATACGGAAGTTCTTCCAGTTCCTCAAGTGTTCTACTGTTTTCTTATGATATGAACCTCAAATACACTATTTCCCCCTTGTAGGCTGCTCTTAGTCACATATTCGGGCCTGAGTTTAAATGTCACTTCTTGAGCGGGTTTCCTTGTGGCCCTCATCTTTTCTCATAGCCCCCTGATATTTCCTTAGTGCTCGCACTAATCAGAATGTGTATAAGTGCCCTGGAGGGGCAGCTCAGTGCTCATGAGCATCCTTGCTCTGGCTGAACAGTCAGAACCCATATCTAGCTGCTCACAACTGTTTGTACTGCCAGCTTCATGGAAATCCAATCCCCTGGTGACCTCTGGTACTGAAAGACCTCCAGAGCGGGGAGACTCTCACTCAAGTCTCGGGATAACACGACCCTTCCAGGAACTCACGAGAGACCGTCCTTGCTGCAATCACGCGAGGTTTATTGACAGGACAGGAACCAGTGCACTGGGGCCGAAACTCATTTCCCACACAGGGGTAGAGAGTTTGACCCCGAGTAGCTGGGAGAAGGGGTGTTTAAGGGAAGAAACCATAAAATTCTGAAAATACCAGGGACAATCACAAGGGGGATTTTCTCTGTTTCTTGAGATTATTCTCAAGATTATAATCTAACTTTATCTTCAGCTAGTTCCTGAAACAGAGTCACTGAACTGGCTAATCTAGATTTTTGATTCTTCTCTCCCTGCTTAGATTTTTGGCCCTATTTTTTCTGCTAGATTTTTGGCTCTATTTTTTTTCTGCTAGAGGGGTCTGGATTTATTCGGGTCTTTCAGTACCTGCTCAAATTCTCCCTCTCCCTTTCTCTTACACACACACATGCACACACAATTTAAAGAAGTAAAAGTAAATCTTTAAAGAAAAAGGATCTCACTACGTAGCCCTGGCTGGCTGGCTTGGAACTTGCTATATAGACCAGGTTGGCCTCAAACTCACAAAGATTCCCGCAACTCTATTTCATGTACTGGGTTTAAAGGCAGGTGCTCACACACTGATACTAAATAATAAGAGTATTTTTTAAAATGTGTATATTTTCCCTCATCTTGTATGCTATTCGTTTCCTTGGAAGGAGTCCGAGATCTATCAAGGCTGAATCAAATAGCTAGCATTTAGCATGGGCTACTGCAGCACATGCCTGTCTGTGCTCTATGCGTTACCATACAGTTCCCGAGCTTTGGGCAAGGGGCTGGAGGTTGAAACACACAAAGACACACACACACACACACACACACAGAGAGAGAGAGAGAGAGAGAGAGAGAGAGAGAGAGAGAGAGAGAGAGAGAGAGAGAGAGAGAGACCTCTAGTCACTGGTAAGAAGCCCTTTATTCATTCAATAGCACCATGGAGGCTTATATACTCATCAGTCAGGTGGGCCAACAGGTGAAAACCTTATCCTCTGATCCTCAAGGCCAAGGCAACACGTGCTCGTGAAGCAGAGCTGGTAAACAACTTTTACACAGCTTTCAGTGACTCAAATCAGAAGGAAAGTAAAGATCTCTAGCAGGGAAGAGCAGCTGGAGGCCAGGACTCCAGATGGTCCCAACAGGCTTCCTACATCAGAAGACAAATACTTTATGGATGCCACAGGTGACTGGGGTTGGTGGCATGGGCCACCATGTCTGCCATCCTTTTAGAGTGTTTTGAAGAAGGTGGAGTTCGGGCATTGACCAATGTTCAAAAGCAGGAACGGGTAGATAGCCTTGGAAACATGATTCCTGGGGCGGGGAGAGGGCTGACAATGGGCTGTGAGCATAAGACTCCTTCAAAGAACTTTTTAAAGAAGTCAGACCACTTTAAACGTGAGGAAGCTTGTCACAGGGGGATTCTTTTCAAGTCTGGACTAGCTTGAGTAGCTACTGGTCTATTCGTTTAAAACCACTCCTGCTTATGACAACCATCATTACAAAAGAGACTTTCTAAGAATATTTTTAATTTTTTTTATTTTTGTTTTCCAAGACAGGGTTTCTCTGTAGTTTGGGGGCCTGTCCTGGAACTAGCTCTTGTAGACCAGGTTGGCCTCAAACTCACAGAGATCTGCCTGCCTCTGCCTTTCGAGTCCTGGGATTAAAGGTGTGCGCCACCACCACCTGGCTATGTGTAATTTTTAAAATCCTACTCAAGAAGTAGTTGACTGATGAACATCTCCAACTTCTTAACTTCAAGAGGCCTGGAGTTTTTGTGGGTTTAGAGTCAGGCTGGAGAATTCAGGCGGGGGTCCTAGCATTTTACTATCCTCCTTGTAATTTTCATTCTAGCAGAGCAGGGGTAATCAGGCTGTGCAGGCATAGAGTTAATAGCAAGTGTATTTTGTATGTATTTGGTTCCTCCAGAGTCATATACTAGAGTTTTAGAAGCCAATATAACAAGGTTAAGAGAGCTTCCTGGGCAGTGGTGGCACATGCCTTTAGTCCCAGCACTCAGGAGGATATTAGAGGTCTACAGAATTCCAGGGAAGCCAGGGCTATACAGAGAAACCCTATGTCAAAAAACTATAAACCAGAGAGAGAGAGAGAGAGAGAGAGAGAGAGAGAGAGAGAGAATTAGTTCAACCACTTCATCCTCCTTCCTACCTCTTCCTTTCCCTCTCCCTATATTTCTCCCTCCCTCCCCATATCCCATGAGATGCCGTCTGTCATGTTACGATACCACATGAGGCCTTTGCTAGCTATAACCAGTTGATTTTGAGCTTAAGCGTTTCAAAACTGTGAGCCCAAATCGGCCTCTTTTAGTTGTGAGCTACTCAGCCTCAGGTATTGTCACAGCAGCCATCAGTGCCCTAAGACACTCGTCATGGCCACCATCATCAAGCTGAAGAAGAAAAGACCTTTGAGACATACTCCCACTATGTAGCCTAGGCTGGTCTTGAATTCTCACTCTTCTGGCTTAACCTCCTCAAGGCTAAGATTACAGAAAGTGCCACCACACCTGCAAAATGCAGTTTTGAAATTAATTGCCTGGCACACATTTGTATTGATTTTCTTTATTGTTTTTCCCCCTTGATATTCTCTCTCTCTCTCTCTCTCTCTCTCTCTCTCTCTCTCTCTCTCTCTCCCTCCCCCCCTCCCTCCCTCCCTCCCTCTTTCTCTTTGAGACTGTGTCTTTCTACGTAGCCTTGGTTGTCCAGCAACTCTCTCTGTTGACCAGGCTGACCTTGAACTCACAGAGATCCACCCACCTCTCCTCCCAAGTGCTGTGATTAAAGGTTTAGACCACCACTGCCTGGTCTCTTTGTCTCCTAATGTGATAAGTGGCGAAAGGTTTCTATAGAGATAGTTTAGAATTGTAGGCATTCTGCGCACAACGTTCCTGCCTGTTGTCCTTGGAGGCCCAGACAAGGTGGTGAGTCCCCTGGAGTCACAGTCATTGTGAGCCACCGTGTGGGAGCCAGGAGTCAAACCCAAGTACTTCGAAAGAGCAGCCAGTGCTTATAACTAGCCCATTTAACACCACATAAACTCTAGGATTGCCATTAAACCTAGAGACATCACCAACAGTTTGTTTACTCTAATGACTGAAAAAAATTGGGGGCACATCAGATTTCTCCAAATGGGCAGCATTCTGGTTTGCTGTCTTTTAAAATCTAACAGGAGAGGATGTCCTTTTAAACTATGCACTGATAAACATTCAATCTTTAACTTAAAATAGTACCCACAAAGCCCGACTGGTGGCAGCTCCTGTAATCCCAGCCCTAACATCTTAAGCAGACCACATGGAATGAGGACTCTTGGATTTTTGCACCATTGGTTAGAGGGCAGAGCCACCCACAGAAAGGAATGGAAAAGTTGCTGGGTCCTCTTTTAGGAACTGATCTGAAAAAAATTAAAAGGAATTTGCCAACTTAAGGACTGAGGCAGAGGATTATCACAATTTTGAGGCTAACTAGCTACATAGTAACTTCCCATTATTGTAGCCTATAGTGTGAAACCCTGTTTCAAAAAACCCAAATAAAGTCTCTCTCTCTCTCTCTCTCTCTCTCTCTCTCTCTCTCTCTCTCTCTCTCTCTCTCTCTCTCTCTCTCTCTCTCCCACACACACACACACACACACACACACACACGGAGAAAGTGCCATAGATCAGCCTCATGCTCCCTTAATTTCAATCCTGCTTTTCCTCCGCCATCTTCCCACTTTTATTATTTTCTTTTTGCAGTGCTGGGGTCTGAACCAACAGTATCACACCAGCTACCAAGCAATCTGCTACCGAGGTGCACATTCCAGGTCACACATTTTTGACTCTAGAACAAAGCATCCATTCACGTACCGATAAGAGGTCTGGTCTTGCACCTTTCTTTCATAATACCGGGAGGGCTGGCACAATGGGTGGGGAGAGTATTCTTGGAAGCTTGGGACAGCTGGCAATATCCTAACCACATAGAAAAGAGGCTCCAGGCTACAAAAATAAATCTTACTAAACTCAAACCAAATGTTACCCTCGTTCAATTTTAGCAAAAAAATTTTAGATGCCTGCCAGCTACTCCAACACCTTTAGTCAAGAGGAAGAGAGGAAGTCACTGAGGATGAACGAGAACAGTAAAAATCTTACTTTTTTACAAAGTTTATACAAGTATATGGTCATGTAGACATGTTGCTAAGACCCTTTCTAGGGTCATGAAAGAGGGCACTGCTAAGGCAAATTCCTGAAAGTGAAGTTTTCCCAGCTGATCTCAGGGTCTGGAGAGACATTCTTTGGCCCTTGACTCATAAAACATATTAAGGATTACAGGAGCTTTTATATGGATCATATCTGTCAGCATTTACTGTAGTGAGAGTGGAAAAGTCATGTAAAATACTTTTATTAATATATCTTAAGACAATTATATTGCAAGTTAAAAGAATAGCTTTTTTTGTTATAAAACATTTAAAAGTATCAATGAGGTATTTTTGTTTTGATGTCTGTAAATTCTTTTACTTCTGGCTTGGTTGGGATATGCTCTACCCTTAAACTATTACAAAGGCATTGTAGTCTCTGGAAAATTCAGCTGTGTTGTCATTGTAGTGAAAGAATCAAAACCTTCCTACAAAAATTATTGACCCTGACTAGACTCGCAGAACCACAAATTCAGAAACCATTACTTTGGGGTGCTTGGAGTATTTATCTCCACAGTCAAGGCCACCTCCCAGATAAGTGTCTATCAGTTGTTCCATACTTTAGCAAACAAGGAGACCTTTACAGACAGTTTTTAATGAATAACAAGTCTTAGGGAAGTTATTCTTTCACCAACAAGAGGTAAATTATCTCCCGCATAGTCCTTTCTTCCACGTCCTAAGGCTTTCTTTAAAACCAGGACTAAGATCAAACACAACAGTTAGTGCCTCTGACAGCGTGCTCAACCGCGTTTTGTTTTTAAAGATTTACTTTTATTAATTTTAACTGTGTGTGCGTGGTGTGTTGTGTGGGTAAACACAAGTGCTCTGGCGCAGAGGTGTTAGATCCCCTGGAGCAGGAGTTACTGGCCTCTGTGAGTGGCCCCACATGAGTGCTGGGAACCTAACTCTTAGCGGTTATGCCTTATCTCAAACTGCTTTACTGTTGTTGATGCTCGTTTGTTTTGTGTGGGTTTGTCTGGGTGTAGGTAACAAAATCTAAGGCCTTCTTCCATGGTCAGCAAATGCTCAAAAGCTAACAGTCTGGCACACCCCTGCTCCCATTATGTAACTTTCCAAGTTCTCCTTGAATCCCAGGCATGTGCTAAGTAAGCGCTTTTTCATTCAATATCGTGTTTAATTCTGCAGACATCCTAGGAGACAGATAATAAATAATACGATATTCCTTTGCAGATGTAGAGCCTAAGATACTGGCAGGCTAAAGCCCAACCTTATACAAAACTGGGTCGGGATTTAAACCCAGATGATGATCGACTTCAATCTATTATTCGCTGATTTAAGTATACAGGTGGGAGACAGGGCGAAAATCTCGTGTTTCAACGTGTAATTAGGCATTTATCAACCCAAAAAGCCACGTGGGCCAATAGAGCCCCGACCGCCTGCCGGGACGCACCGTCTCATTTCCTTCTCCACGACTCCGTGTTGGTTTCTACACGCTTATAAAAGCCTCTCCTAATTTTCCAGACTCGTCCATCCTGATGACTTCGACGCTCGGAGACCGAACGCTGACCCTGAAACGAAGGCGCTAAATTGAACCAGGAACTGGGAGGGGAAAAAAAAAAAACCCCGTGGTAACCACGGTAACGGTGGCGTGGCGGGAGCTCTGCGCAGGCGCACTGCGTCCTCGCGTGGGCCTGCCTGGGCCTGGAACTCCCGGGGCCGGGGCGATTCCGGGTGGGTGGGAGACAGGCGGCGCGCGCCTGCGCAGTGGCGAGGGCGCTGGTGTGACCGAACGCACGTAGCGAGGGCTGCGGCCGTCCCTTCCCCGGCGCGCCGGCGCAGGCCTGGGGTTTATAAAAGGGCTGACGGGCTCCCTCTGTCGCCCAGTCGCACCGCCAGCAGGCTGAGGGTAGCGGGGAGGTAGCCCCGGGAGCGCAGGCGACGGGACCCGACAGGACCAACCGGACCCGAGCTGTCGCCGCCCTCACGCACGGCCCGCTGTCCAGGTGAGGCTCTCCTCGGACCTTGGGGACCGCTGCCGGCCTTCCCACGGGCAGCCGGGGACCCCCTCGCCCCGGGCGGCGGGGGCTCGGCTGCCCTTTCCCACCACCGCCCCCGGGTCTCTCCGAGGGGACTCGGCCCCGCACCCCCGAGGCCCAACCTTCCCGCCGCTCGCCCGGCTTCCCTCGCCGCCCCCGTCCTGCCTCTGGCTAGGGCTGCAGCAGCTTCTGCCCCGCCCCAGGACTAGGACCTTCTTGAATGTTCCATCCCGGGCAGCCTGCCTCCCTGTTGACTTGGGTCGCGCGCGGTGCCTGGTCCTCCCTACAAAGCTGGGGGAAGGCGAGGGCGGGCGGGGGTCTGGGTGGCCACAGCGGCAGATGGTTAGCATGTGGCCTCGGAGAAAGCTTGCGGCCGGGGCTGAGGCACCCGCCTTTTTCTTTTTAACTTTTGCAAAGTGAAGCTGGGAAGTGGGACCTACTCAAAAGTTAGGACTGAACTTGTCTGTGGCGCGTCGCGGTGCTGCCTCAGCAGTTAGACGTAGCCCGGGGACGTGAGCTGCTGGAGAGGAGAAGTTGCTGTCATTCACACAGCTGGGGAAGCTGGCTTCTTCCTTCCTCTTCATCCCCGGGAATCATTTAAGGGCGCGTGAATCTCTCTCTCTCTCTCTCTCTCTCTCTCTCTCTCTCTCTCTCTCTCTCTCTCTCTCTCTCTCTCTCTC